>NC_041382.1:145335401-145439127 GCF_002162155.2 Triticum dicoccoides | reverse complement strand
GCCGCCCTGCGCCGCCGCCTCACGCCGCCGCTGCCGCCACCATCGACCCCGGGAGCCCCTCGCAGGCCTCCTCCTCTCCGGCCGTCACGAACTCCGGCGGTGAACAGTGCATGAACTCCGGCGAGCCTCGGAACCGCGCCAGATCCAGATCTGAAAAATCCCCCCGGTTGGCTTTTTCCCTCCGAACCCTAATTTTTATGCGATCTTTGACCTGCTGTAACTTTGCATTCGTAGCTCCGTTTTGGACATATAGCATATCAAAATGTTCGCCTCGACGAGTACATCATTTGATTCCATTGCATCATTTTCATTTGAGTTCATCTTGATGCTCGAAATGCTGTTAGAAGGAGGCTTCGTGAGTTAATTGTCAGATCTGCTAGTTCATCTTAGACTTTTGTCATTTTTGCCATGATTGTTGTGTGCATGCTATGCCTGTGAGTCCTTCATATGTTTTGTTAAGAATTTTGTTATCTTTCCAGAGGTGCAACCCATGCATTTTTAGGATGTGTGTGGTGACTTGTGCAAGCTTGCAAAGTGAGGCACCCGGTAAATCTGTTTTCAGGGACTTAGTAGTTTTCACTAAGTCTGGGATTATTTAGTTCATGATGCCATATGTTCAGCTTGTTTCCTAGTGATCCGTGCCTCTTTTGAGGATGATCAGTAAAGGAGTTTTGCTAATCATGTTATGCTCTATGCATCCATGTCTTTAGTTGCAATTATTGAGCACCCTAGCTTGAGTCAATCGAGCTCTACTTTTGCCTCGTAGTGAATCTGGGCAGATCGTCAACTCGGTTGCGATTTTGCCAATGCTATTGTAGTTGATCCGTGCATGCTATGCCATTGTTCTTGCCATGTCTAGCTAGAATTTTTGTGCCTTCTTAATGGATGTATGCTTGCCTTGCCATGACTTGCACCGTAGTGAGTGCATCGAGCTCGTTTACGTGCCTTCGTGAGTTATATTTCAGCATGTCTCAGTTTTCACTAAGTCTGAAAACTGATTGTGTTTTAGCTATGTTCGTGTGCCTGTTAGTATATTTTGTGAACCCTTTTGGCCCCAGGTCACTTTGGGTATTTTGTTAAGCTTGTTGAGTAGCTCCATGCCATGTTCTTCCTCGTCATAATCAGGTCATGTATCATGTTGTTTTGCTACTCCGAAGAGGGCTTCGTGATCTGAAATTTCAGACAAGTGTTAATTTCACTAAGTCTGGAATTTGTTTTGCGTTTGCGTTTTTGCCATGCTTGTTTGAACCTCATAATGGATGAATTGGCCGTGGCTCAGTGCTAGTCTTTTGTTAAGCATCTTGTGTGCATCCCTGCCATGTATTTTGTTGTCTTGTTTGGTGGCTGTAGCATGTTCGTTTCATTGCATTTAGATGCCTACTTGCTGGAAATTGCAGACCGGTGTCATTCTTAAAACGCTTGCCATTTCCAAACCGTAACTCCGATTCCGGCGTTCTTTATATCGTTTTCAAGCGATTTAATCTCATATTTCCAGTGGCACCCTTGGAATTCCAAGTTGAGGCCAGATTCATGCATTTCCTGTCATATCTTGCATTTTGCATCCCGCATCGCATCCCGCATATCATATCGTCATTTCATCATATTGCTTGGTCTTGCACGTGGTTGATTGTATCCTTGTTGCTTGTTTGTCTTGTTGGGTAGAGCCGGGAGACGAGTTCGCTAACGAGGAGCCTGTTGAGTTTGCTTTTGAGGATCCAGTCAACTCTGACAACTGTGCAGGCAAGATGATCATACCCTCGAAATCACTACTATCTTTGCTATGCTAGTTTGCTCGCTCTTTTGCTATGCCAATGCTATGATGCCTACCTTTTGCTTGTCAGCCTCCCAATTGCCACGTTGAAGCTCTAACCCCCCATGTCCTAGCAAACCGTTGATTGGCTATGTTACCGCTTTGCTCAGCCCCTCTTATAGCGTTGCTAGTTGCAGGTGAAGATTGGAGCCGTTCCTTGTTGGAACATTTATTTACTTGTTGGGATATCATTATATTGCTATGTTATCTATATACTTGGTAAAGGGTGGAAGGCTCGGCCTCTCGCCTAGTGTTTTGTTCCACTCTTGCCGCCCTAGTTTCCGTCATATCGGTGTTATGTTCCCGGATTTTGCGTTCCTTACGCGGTTGGGTTATAATGGGAACCCCTTGATAGTTCGCCTTGATTAAAGCTTTTCCAGCAATGCCCAACCTTGGTTTTACCATTCACCACCTAGCCTCTTTTTCCCTTGGGTTACCAGAGCCCGAGGGTCATCTTATTTTAAACCCCCCCCGGGCCACTGCTCCTCTGAGTGTTGGTCCAAATAGAGCCACTTGCAGCGCCACCTCGGGGCAACTTGAGGGTTGGTTTTAGTTGTACGTAGTGTTCATCTAAGTGTGCCCTGAGAAAGAGATATGTGCAGCTCCTATCGGGATTTGTCCGCACATTCGGGCGGTGTTGCTGGATTTGTTTTAACCTGTCGAAGTGTCTTGAATTACCGAGATACCGAGTCTGATCGGAACGTCTTGGGAGGAGGTCTATTCCTTCGTTGACCGTGAGAGCTTGTCATGGGCTAAGTTGGGACTCCCCTGCAGGGATTGAACTTTTGAAAGCCGTGCCCACGGTTATGGGCAGATGGGAATTTGTTAATTTCCGGTTGTAGATAACTTGAACCTTGACTTAATTAAAATGAATCAACTGAGTGTGTTACCGTGATGGCCTCTTCTCGGCGGAGTCTGGGAAGTGGACACGGTGTTGGAGTAATGCTTGCGCAGGTTGTTCCTCTAGTTTTTCACGCTCGCGCTTTGCCTCCTCTTCTCGCTCTCTTTTGCGAATAAGATAGCCACCATATATGCTAGTCGCTTGCTGCAGCTCCACATATTTTTGCCTTACCCTTCCTATAAGCTTAAATAGTCTTGATCGCGAGGGTGCGAGATTGCTGAGTCCCTGTGGCTCACAGATACTATAACTCCAGATGCAGGTCCAGGTGATTCCGCTCCAGGTGACGAGTATGAGCTCAAGTGGGAGTTCGACGAAGACTCTCAGCATTACTACGTGTCTTTTCCTGATGATCAGTAGTGGTGCCTAGTTGGGGTTTGATTCGGGGCCTTGTCGCATGTTGGGTTCTTTTCTATTTTGGCACCGTAGTCGGGCCATGAGTGTTTGAATGATGGATGTTATTTATGTACTTTGTTGTGACGTGGCGAGTGTAAGCCAACTATGTTGTCTCCCCTTTATTATTCATATTACATGGGATGTTGTGAAGATTGCCCAACTTGCGACATATGCCTTCAATGCGATTATGTCTCTAAGTCGTGCCTCGACACGTGGGAGCTATAGTCGCATCGAGGGTGTTATAAGTTGGTAATCAGAGCCTTCCCCGACCTTAGGAGCCCCATTGCTTGATCTTTTTAGCGGCCGAGTTGTGTCTAGAAAAATGTTTTGAGTCTTTTAGGAATTATATATCGGAGAGATTAGGAATTCTTTTTACTTCCTAGTCTCCTCATCGCTCTGGTAAGGCATCCTGACGTAGAGTTTTGACTCTTCTCTTCTCAAATTTCACTAAAAATTTTTTAGGATCACACAAGTATCTTGGAATCGTTCCGATGGTTTTATGATGAGAACATTGACTTGGTGCCTCCTGTCAGGGGTTTAGTGGAAGTGTCCCGGGGAGTTGATCTCTGAGGTGTTGTCATCATAATTTTATCGTTGCAGTTTTGGAATACCTGAGTCTAGTACGCCGACATCGAAAATCTCTTTTATGCAGTTCGTTGGTGAGATAACCTCGACGCCACCCAGTACTGGGGCGGGAGTTCGGGAGTATCGCCATAACTTGTATAACGAATGCTTTTTGAAGGTTGAGGTAGATGGTTTCCGAAGGTTTCTTGGTTATGTGTTGAAGGATGGATACAGCTGGATGTAGGATTTGCTAGTTTGGGTGAGATATTATGCTTCCCCTGTATCCCCAACGACAACCCTTGGCGGGATCCCAGCCAAGGAAGACCACAAGGCCCCCGGCAAGCGCCTTGCCGGGGATGACAGCAGGCGCCTCGGCAAGACCCTTGCCGAGGATACCCGCAGGGCCACCATCAGGCCCACGCCGACTAAACCTCCACCACCGCATGCATGCAGCTACCGACCCAACTAGCTGGGCAGGCACCCAAGTGGCGGCATGCAGATCTTTGTGAAGACCCACCACTGCGCCACCTCAGCTGCCTGCCTACCTACATGGCATCGCAGGCGTCGCTGGCCAGGGCGTGTGTCGACACAAGTAGGAGCGGCGACGGACGAGACAGGTTTCTCCCCCGTCCCCAATAAAGCAAGGACACCTAAGCAAGACACATTAAATGCGCCTTGTCACGTGATGCGAGGGATAACCTCGCAGCACTGTACCCTTTCCACCTCCTGTGTGCCACTGTGGCAACCCCTTTTTTCTATAAAAGGAGGCCCGAGGCGACCAGAAGAGGGATTCGGCTTTTTGGAGCTCCTCACGCCCCATAGCTAGCTCAAGAACACAGATATACAATCCACCAAAGCAGGAGTAGGGTTTACGCATCCTCGCGGCCCGAACCTGGATAAACGAACCATGTGCTATCTGTTTGATCCGCTCTTCTCACGACCCCGCGCCCCGCTAACCACAGTAGGGATTCTTGTGATCCCATAGGTGTCGTTCCCACCGACAGCGATCTGAATCGCTACGTGTACGACTGCACCAAGCGCGTTCTTGTAATGCTTCCGCATTGCGATCTTCAAGGGTATGAATATGCACTCCTCTCTCTCGTTGCTAGTCTCTCCATATATTGATCTTGGTGACACGTAGGAAATTTTTTGAATTTCTGCTACGACCCCAACAGCGCGCCCAGGGGGGTAGGGCGCGCCCTCCACCCTCGTGTCCTTCCCGGACTGCTACTTAATTTTCTATTTTTCTAAATATTCCAAAACGGAGAAATATTGCCTTAAAAATTGTTTTGGAGTCGGTTTTCTTACCGTACCACATACCTATTCCTTTTCGGAGTCTGAAACATTCTGGAATGTGTCCCTTATGTATTTCTCCGGGGTTACAGTTTCAATAATATTAGTTTCAACGTTGATGGGATTACCTGAGATATAATGTTTGATTCTTTGACCGTTTACCACCTTTGGATTTGTGCCTTCGAAGTTGTTGATTTTTATGGCACCGGAACGATAGACCTCCTCGATAACATAGGGGCTTCCCATTTAGAGAGAAGTTTCCCTGCAAAAAATCTTAAATCAGAGTTGTATATCAATACATAATCACCTACATTAAACTCACGCTTGTGTATCCTTTTGTCATGCCATCTTTTCACCTTTTCTTTAAACAACTTGGCATTTTCATAAGCTTGGGTTCTCCATTCATCAAGTGAGCTAATACCAAATAACCTCTTTTCACCAGCAAGTTTGAAATCATAGTTGAGCTCTTTAATAGCCCAATATGCCTTATGTTCTAGTTCGAGAGGTAAGTGACATGCTTTTCCATATACCATTTTATACGGAGACATGCCCATAGGATTTTTATATGCAGTTCTATAGGCCCATAATGCATCATCAAGTTTCTTGGACCAATTCTTTCTAGACCTATTGACACTCTTTTGCAAAATTAATTTGAGTTCTCTATTACTCAATTCTACTTGACCACTAGACTGTAGGTGATATGGAGATGCAATTCTATGATTGACGTCATATTTAGCAAGCATTTTACGGAAAGCACCATGAATAAAATGTGAACCACCATCAGTCATTAAATATCTAGGGACTCCAAACCTCGGAAAAATAACTTCTTTAAGCATTTTAATAGTAGTGTTATGATCAGCACTACTAGTTGGAATAGCTTCTACCCACTTAGTAACGTAATCAACAACAACTAAAATATGTGTATATCCATTAGAGGCAGGAAAATGTCCCATATAATCAAAGCCCCAAACATCAAACGGTTCAATAACAAGTGAATAGTTCATAGGCATTTCTTGACGTCTACTAATATTACCAATTCTTTGACATTCATCACAAGATAGGACAAACTTACGGGCATCCTTGAAGAGAGTAGGCCAATAAAAACCGGATTGCAATACCTTATGTGCAGTTCTATCTCCCGCGTGGTGTCCTCCATAAGTTTCGGAGTGGCACTTGCGTAGGATCTGTTCCTGTTCATGCTCATGTACACAAACGTCTAATAAAACCATCTACTCCTTCTTTATAAAGATGTGGGTCATCCCAAAAGTAATATCTCAAATCATAGAAGAACTTTTTCTTTTGTTGGTATGTGAAGCTAGGTGGTATAAATTTAGCAACTATGTAATTAGCATAATCATCATACCAAGGGGTACTACGAGAAGTACTTATGACATTTAATTGTTCATCAGGAAAACTATCATCAATAGGTAGGGGGTCATCAAGAACATTCTCTAACCTAGATAAGTTGTCTGCAACGTAGTTTTCAGCTCCTTTTCTATCAACAATATGCAAATCAAATTCTTGTAGCAAGAGAGCCCATCTAATAAGTCTAGGTTTAGCATCTTTATTTTCCATAAGATATTTAATAGCAACATCATTAGTGTGGATAGTTACTTTAGAATCAGCAATATAAGGTCTGAACTTATCACAAGCAAATACAACTGCTAAAAGTTCTTTTTCAGTAGTAGCATAGTTTCTTTGAGCATTGTCTAGAGTCTTACTAGCATAATGGATAACATTTAATTTCTTATCAACTCTTTGCCCTAGAACAACACCTACAGCATAATCACTAGCATCACACATAATTTCAAAGGGTAAATTCCAATCAGGTGGCTGAACAATAGGTGCAGAGACTAATGCTTTCTTAAGTATTTCAAATGCTTCTACACAATCATCATCAAAGACAAATGGTATATCTTTTTGTAATAAATTAGTCAGAGGCCGAGAAATTTTTGAGAAGTCCTTGATGAACCTCCTATAAAATCTGGCGTGACCAAGGAAACTTCTTATACCTTTGATGTCCTTGGGACATGGCATCTTTTCAATAGCATCAACCTTGGCTTTATCAACTTCAATACCTCTTTCAGAAACTTTATGCCCCAAAACAATACCTTCATTAACCATAAAGTGGCACTTTTCCCAATTCAAGACAAGATTAGTTTCTTCACATCTCTGCAAAACTCGATCAAGATTGCTCAAGCAATCATCAAAAGAAGATCCATAGATGGAAAAGTCGTCCATGAAAACCTCACAAATCTTTTCACAAAAGTCAGAGAATATAGCCATCATGCATCTTTGAAAAGTAGAAGGTGCATTAATAAACCAAAAGGCATGCGTCTATAAGCAAAAGTACCAAAAGGGCATGTAAAAGTAGTCTTTGATTGATCTTTAGCCGACACAGCTATTTGAGAGAAACCAGAATAACCATCTAGAAAGCAGTAATGTGTATGTTTGCATAATCTTTCTAGCATTTGATCGATAAAAGGTAAGGGGTAATGATCTTTCTTAGTAGCCTTATTTAATTTGTGGAAATCAATTACCATCCTATAACCTGTAATAATTCTTTGTGGAATTAATTCATCTTTATCATTAGGAACAACAGTAATACCTCCCTTCTTAGGGACACAATGAACAGGACTTACCCACTGACTATCAGCAACGGGATAAATTATACCTGCCTCCAAAAGCTTTAGTATTTCTTTTCTTACCACTTCTTTCATTTTAGGATTCAGACGTCGTTGAGGATCATGAACTGGTTTGGCATCTGCTTCTAAATTTATTTTATGTTGACATAGAGTGGGACTAATGCCCTTAAGATCATCAAGAGTATATCCAATAGCAGCACGGTGCTTCTTCAGAGTTTTCAATAATATTTCTTCTTCATGCTCTGAAAGGTTACCACTAATAATAACATGATATATCTTCTTTTCATCAAGATAAGCATATTTAAGATTATCAGGCAATGGTTTGAGCTCAAACACGGGATCACCCTTAGGTGGAGGAGGATCCCCTAGGATTTCAACAGGCAAATTGTGTTTTAGCATAGGTTCTTGTTTAAATAATACTTCATCTATTTCCCTTCTTTCATTCATAAACATATCATTTTCATGGTCTAGCAAATATTGTTCTAAAGGATCACTAGGAGGTACGGCAATAGAAGAAAGACCAATAATTTCATCCTTACTAGGCAATTCTTCTTCACGGTGTTGTTTACTAAATTTAGAGAAATTAAATTCATGAGTCATGTCGTCTAAGCCAATAGTAACAACATTCTTTTCGCAGTCTATCCTAGCATTAAATGTATTCAAGAAGGCTCTACCAAATATAATGGGACAAAAGCTATCTTGTGGGGAACCAAGAACAAGAAAATCAGCAGGATATTTAGTTTTCCCACACAAAACTTCAACATCTCTAACAATTCCCACTGCGGATATAGTATCTCTATTAGCAAGTTTAATTGTGACATCAATTCCTTCTAACTCAGCAGGTGCAATTTCATGCTTAATTTCTTCGTATAAAGTATGCGGTATAACACTAGCACTAGCACCCATATCACATAAGCCATGATAAAAATGATCTCCTATTTTAACAGAAATAACAGGCACGCCTACCACAGGTCTATGTTTATCTTTAGCACAAGGTTTAGCAATTCTAGCAGTTTCACTGCAGAACTGAATAACATGCCCATCAATATTATCAGACAAGAGATCCTTAACAATAGCAATATTAGGTTCAACTTTAACTTGCTCAGGAGGTGTATATGTTTTAATATTGCTTTTACGAACCAAAGTTGAAGCTTTAGCATGATCCTTTATCCTAACAGGGAAAGGTGGTTTCTCAACATAACAAGTAGGAACAATAGGATCATTATAAGTGACAGTCTTTTCTTCAACTTTAATAGGTGCAGCTACTTTTACTTCTACGGGAGGATGATATTTAAACCACTTCTCCTTAGGGAGATCAACATAAGTAGCAAAAGATTCAGAGAAAGAAGCTACTATCTCGGAATCAAGTCCATATTTAGTGCTAAATTTACGGAAAATATCGGTATCCATAAAAGATTTAACAGAATCAAACTTAGGTGTCATACCTGACTCCTTACCATTGTCGAGGTCCCAATCTTCAGAGTTGCGTTTAATTCTATCCAATAAATCCCATTTGAATTCAATAGTCTTCATCATAAAAGAGCCAACACAAGAAGTATCAAGTATGGTGCGATTGTTATCAGAAAGCCGAGCATAAATTTTTTGAAGAATTGTTTCTCTTGGAAGCTCATGATTGGGGCATGAATATAACATTGATTTAAGCCTCCCCCAAGCTTGAGCGATGCTTTCTCCTTCGCGAGGCCAAAAATTATATATATAATTGCGATCACGATGAACAAGATGCATAGGGTAATACTTTTGATGAAATTCCAATTTCAATCTTCTATAGTTCCACGATCCCATATCATCACATAGCCTATACCATGTCAATGCGTCTCCCTTCAAAGATAAAGGGAAGACCTTCTTCTTAGCAACATCATCGGAAATACCTGCAAGCTTAAATAATCCACAAACTTCATCCACATATATTAGGTGTTCATCAAGATGCCTTGTTCCATCTCCTGTAAAAGGATTAGCTAGCAGTTTTTCTATTATACTCGAAGGATACTCATAAGGAATTTCATTTTCAATAGGTTCAGTAGGTTGAGGAGCAACTCTTTGCTCTACTGGTCGGGGTGAGGATACCCGAATAAGCCCCTCAGAGGATTACTTTCCATAGTAACAAGTGACAGTAAATTTCAGCACACTATATAAATTTTTCCTTACCAAATTCCACCTACCAAAGGCGCTTCACTCCCCGGCAACGGCGCCAGAAAAGAGTCTTGATGACCCACAAGTATAGGGATCTATCGTAGTCCTTTCGATAAGTAAGAGTGTCGAACCCAACGAGGAGCAGAAGGAATTTATAAACGGTTTTCAGCAAGGTATTCTCCGCAAGTACTGAAATAAGTGCTAACAGATAGTTTTGTAATGAGATAATTTGTAACGAGCAACAAGTAACAAAAGTAAATAAAGTGCAGCAAGGTGGCCCAATCCTTTTTGTAGCAAAGGACAAGCCTGGACAAACTCTTATATAAGGAAAAGCGCTCCCGAGGACACATGGGAATATCGTCAAGCTAGTTTTCATCACGCTCATATGATTCGCGTTCGGTACTTTGATAATTTGACATGTGGGTGGACCGGTGCTTGGGGGCTGTTCTTACTTGAACAAGCATCCCACTTATGATTAACCTCTATTGAAAGCATTCGCAAATACAACAAAAGCATTAAGGTAAACCTAACCATAGCATGAAACATATGGATCCAAATCAGCCCCTTATGAAGCGTCGCATAAACTAGGGTTTAAGCTTCTGTCACTCTAGCAACCCATCATCTACTTATTACTTCCCAATGCCTTCCTCTAGGCCCAAATAATGGTGAAGTGTTATGTAGTCGACGTTCACATAACACCACTAGAGGCTAGACAACATACATCTCATCAAAATATCGAACGAATACCAAATTCACATGACTACTAATAGCAAGACTTCTCCCTTGTCCTCGGGAACAAACATAACTACTCACAAAGCATAAACATGTTCATAATCAGAGGGGTATTAATATGCATAAAGGATCTGAACATATGATCTTCCACCAATTCAACCAACTAGCATCAACTACAAGGAGTAATTAACACTACTAGCAACCTACTAGCACCAATCCCGGACTTGAAGACAAGAATCAGATACAAGAGATGAACTAGGGTTTTGAGATGAGATGGTGCTGATGAAGATGTTGATGGAGATTGCCCTCTCCTGATGAGAGGAGCGTCAGCGATGACGATGGCGATGATTTCCCCCTCCGGGAGGGAAGTTTCCCTGGCAGAACAGCTCTGCCGGAGCTCTAGATTGGATCCGCCAAGGTTCCGCCTCGTGGCGGCGGAGTTTTGTCCTGAAAAGTTGCTTCTTCTTTTTTTCTCGACGAAAGACTTCATATAGGAGAAGATGGTCATCAGAGAGCCACCAGGGCGCGCCCCAGGGGGGCGCGCCCCCCACCCTCGTGAGAAGGGTGTGGGCCCCCTGGTCTTCATCTTTGGCGAGGATTTTCCATTATTTATTATAAGGTGTTCCGTGGAGTTTCAGGACTTTTGGAGTTGTGCAGAATAGGTCTCTAATATTTGTTCCTTTTCCAGCCCAGAATTCCAGCTGCCGGCATTCTCCCTCCTTATGTAAACCTTGTAAAATAAGAGAGAATAGCTGAGGGAGTCCTGGATTAGGGGGTGTTCGGATAGCCGGACTAAACCTTCAGCCGGACTCCTGGACTGTGAAGATACAAGATTGAAGACCCCGTCCCGTGTCCGGAAGGGACTTTCCTTGGCATGGAAGGCAAGCTTGGCGATACGGATATGAACATCTCCTACCATTGTAACCGACTTTGTGTAACCCTAACCCTCTCCGGTGTCTATATAAACCGGACGGTTTTAGTCCGTAGGACAACATACACATCAACAATCATACCATAGGCTAGCTTCTAGGGTTTAGCCTCTCCGATCTCGTGGTAGATCTACTCTTGTACTACCCATATCATCAATATTAATCAAGCAGGACGTAGGGTTTTACCTCCATCGAGAGGGCCCGAACCTGGGTAAAACTTCGTGTCCCTTGCCTCCTGTTACCATCCAGCCTAGACGCACAGTTCGGGACCCCTTACCCGAGATCCGCCGGTTTTGACACCGACATTGGTGCTTTCACTGAGAGTTCCTCTGTGTCGTCACTGTCAGGCTTGATGGCTCCTACGATCATCAATAGCGATGCAGTCCAGGGTGAGACCTTCCTCCCCGGACAGATCTTCATCTTCGGCGGCTTCGCACTTCGGGCCGATTCGCTCGGCCGTCTGGAGCAGATCGAAAGCTACGCCCCTGGCCCTCAGGTCAGATTTGGAAGTTTAAACTACATGGCTGACATCAGTAGGGACTTGATCTTCGACGGATTCGAGCCATTGCCGAGCACGCCGCACTGTCATGATGAGCATGATCTAGCTCTGCCGCCGAACAGTGCCCTGGAGGCAGCACCCGCATCGGCTCCGACCCTCAATTCGGAGCCAACTGCGCCGATCAAGGATGGGCGGTTGGACGCCACCTTGGGGGCTGCAACCCCAACGGCGATTTAGCCGAACACCAGCCCCGTACTCTGCGAGACTCATGACTCCAAGGAGCCGGACTCTTCTCCGGACTCCGAACCCTCCGCGCCCCTGCCGATCGAATCCGATTGGACGCCGATCATGGAGTTCACTGCCGCAGACATCTTTCAGCACTCGCCTTTCAGCGATATCCTGAAGTCACTAAAGTCTCTCTCTCTTTATCAGGAGAGCCCTGGCCGGACTACGGTCAGCAAGGTTGGGGTACGGACGATGAAGAAATTCAAAGCCCACCCACCACCCACTTTGTAGCCACTGTCGACGACTTAACCGACATGCTCGACTTCGACTCCGAAGACATCGACGGTATGGACGCTGATGAAGGAAGTGATGAAGAACCAGCGCCTACTAGGCCCTGGAAAGCCACCTCGTCATATGACATATACATGGTGGACACCCCAAAATAGGGAGATGGCGATGGAATAGCGGAGGATGACCCCTCCAAGAAACAGCCTAAGCGCCGGCGTCAGCGACGCCGCTCAAAATCCCGCCAAAACAAATACGGTGATTCCAAAATGGGAGATAATAATACTCTGGAAAGTGCCGAAGAAAACCCCCTCCAGCAAGACTTAGCACAGGAGGATGGAGAGACCAGTCCTCATGAGAGAGCGGCAGACAGAGAGGTCGAGGACGATAATTATATGCCTCCCTCCGAAGACGAGGAAAGCCTCGATGACGACGAATTCATCGTGCCAGAGGATCCCATCGAGCAAGAGCGTTTTCAACGCAGGCTTATGGCCACAGCAAGAAGCCTCAAGAAAACACAGCAACAACTTAGAGCTGATCAAGATTTGCTGGTCGACAGATGGACTGAAGTCCTTGCGGCCGAAGAGCATAAACTCGAACGCCCCTCCAAGAGCTACCCAAAGCGCAGGTTGCTACCCCGATTAGAGGAGGAAGCACTTGATGCGGCCGACCGGCCACCTCGTGGCCGCGACAGAGAAGCCTCCCGGTCCTCCACTCAAGCCGCACCCCGTACCAAGGCACGGGAATATGCGCCGGACTTACGAGACATGTTGGAGGACAAGGCAAGGCAAACAAGATCGATCTATGGATCACGTGGGTGCCCCACGGCTCGAGACGGTAACTGTCACGCCGTCCACAAATTCGGCAGGGCCGAACACAGTAGACAAAGCTCACTGGAGCTACGTCATGATATAGCCCAGTACAGAGGCGCCGCACACCCACTATGCTTTACAGATGAAATAATGGATCATCAAATCCCCGAGGGTTTCAAACCCGTAAACATCGATGGCACAACAGATCCTGCGGTATGGATCGAGGATTATCTCCTTCATATCCACATGGCCCAAGGCGACGATTTCCACACCATCAAATACCTCCCACTCAAGCTTAAAGGACCAGCTTGGCATTGGCTTAACAGCTTGCCAACATGATCAATCAGTTGTTGGGAGGACCTGGAAGCGGCATTCCTCGACAATTTCCAGGGCACTTATGTGTGACCCCCAAACGCCGATGACCTAAGTCACGTAATTTAGCAGCCAGAGGAATCGGCCAGGCAATTATGGACACGGTTCCTAAGAAAGAAAAATCAAATAATCGACTGTCCGAATGCTGAGGCCCTAGCAGCCTTCAAGCACAATATCCGTGACGAGTGGCTGGCCCGGCACCTTGGACAGGAAAAGACGAAATCTATGGCAGCACTCACGACACTCATGACCCGGTTTTGCGCGGGAGAAGACAGCTGGCTTGCTCGTAGCAACAATATGACCAAGAACCCTGGTAATTCGGACACCAGGGACAGTAGTGGCAGGTCACGTCGCAACAAGCAGAAGCCCCGCATTAACGGCGACAATGCTGAGGATACGGCAGTTAATGCCGGATTCAGAGGCTCTAAATCCGGTCAGCGGAAAAAGCCATTCAAAAAGAATCCTAGGGGCCCGTCCAGTTTGGACCGACTAGTCGACCGCTTGTGCCAGATACATGGCACCCCCGAAAAGCCGGCCAATCACACCAACAGGGATTGTTGGGTGTTCAAGCAGGCAGGCAAGTTAAACACCGAAAATGAAGACAAGGGGCTGCATAGCAATGACGACGAGGAGCCCCGGCCGCCGAACAATAGTGGACAGAAGGGTTTTCCCCCACAAGTGCGGACGGTGAACATGATATATGCAACCCACTTCCCCAAAAGGGAGCGGAAGCACGCGTTAGGGGATGTATACGCGGTAGAGCCAGTCGCCCCAAAGTTCAACCCATGGTCCTCCTGCTCGATCACCTTTGATCGAAGGGACCATCCCACTAGCATCCGTCATGGCAGATTCACCGCATTGGTCCTAGACCCAATTATTGACGGATTTCATCTCACTAGAGTCCTTATGGACGGCGGCAGCAGCCTGAACCTGCTTTACCAGGATATAGTGCGGAAAATGGGCATAGATCCCTCGAGGATTAAGCCCACCAAAACAATCTTTAAAGGCATAATGCCAGGTGTAGAGGCCAACTGTACAGGCTTAGTCACACTTGAAGTGGTGTTCGGATCTCCGGATAATTTCCAAAGCGAGGAGTTAATCTTAGACATAGTCCCATTTCGCAGTGGTTATCACGCACTGCTCGGGCGAACCACATTCGCTAAGTTCAATGCGGTACCGCACTATGCATACCTTAAGCTCAAGATGCCAGGCCCTCGAGGAGTAATTACGGTCAATGGAAACACCGAATGCTCCCTCCGAACGGAGGAGCACACGTCGGCCCTTGCAGTGGAAGTACAAAGCAGCTCTCCAGGTAGTTCTCTAGTCCGGCCACTAAACGACCGGACACCGTCAAGCTTGCCTGGAGTAACCTACAACAAGACCGCCTGGCACGATCCGAGAAGGCGTAGCAACGCGGCCCCAACCCCAACCCTCGCAAAAAGGCGATGCTAGTACTTCGCATACATAACTATGCTCTAGAGATACCATGGGTACAGGGGGAGGGGCACCACATGGCATGCCCAAAAATACGGCTTAAACCGTACCAGGGGCTGCCGATTTTTTTTAATTTTCTCTTACTTTCAGGACTCCATCCTTCGGAAGGCCTGTTCGGCAGTTCAATTGCCGCACAAACGATGCAAGAACCAGGGAAGCAGACAAGCCATGGCGTAGTATGGAACTCCCAGGTGGTCTCTATCACGAGCAGTATACCTGTTCCGCATACTATTCCGCAGCTTGCCCCTAGAACGGACATGTTAACTAGTCCAACCTTCCACTTACCGCATTATTTGTATCGTTCTGCTTTGATCGCAGCCCCTTTTTAATAAACAATGCATAGCTTTCGTCTATTTTTGCATTACCTTTTTTTTATATATGTTCCTTAACGACATGTTGCACCCGTACACGTTGGTACGGCCAAAATACGCCAGGGGCTTTAGTACCCCTCAATATGGTGTGAGAAGTCCGAACACTTTAACAAGTGTGGCACCCCGAACTTATAGCATTATATGCATCGGCTCCAAATCATGTCTTGGGTCAATAGTTGGGTTTGCCCGGCTACTATGTTTTGGTGCCTTATGTTCCGCTATATCGGCTAAGGTAGCACTAGGAGAACCACTGCGATTGTGCCCCAGTTGAGCTGGGTCGAGCACCTCAGTGGAGAAAGCTAAAACTGACTGTCATGATGAAGCGAGAGCTGGTCGCTGTTCGAGAGGTTTTTCGAGTCCCTAAAGACTTATGCCGCTTAGGGCGAGGAGCCGGCTCTGTCCGTCCAAGGCGTGGATAGCGCCCCGAACTCGGTCTTCTGAATACCAGGGGCTTCGCTGAAATTTAAAATTATAGAATTCTATGACTAAGTGAGAGTGTTCACGCATTATAGTCCGATGGCCTTGTTCGTTGGGCTGAGCGCCTCCCTCGAAGGACACAAACATGGGAAAAAGAGCGCTCGGGTTTATCCCCGAACACCCCAGCACTAGCGGCATGGGGGCAGAAGCCGACGACTCGCCATCTCTCAGAATTGATAAACAGCCGCACAGAAGGTAATATTTTAAATTCCAATAGAATTGCTTAGCGCATATGAACAAGTTTTCAGCACACAAGACAAAACGAGCAAGTTTCACTCAAAAATTACATCCCTAGAACATTCATCCGCCACAAGGCGGGCACCCTTTAGAACATCCTTATAGTAATTCTCGGGCTTGCGATGCTCTTTCCCCGGTGGTGGCCCGTCCTTCACAAGCTTCTCAGCATCCAGCTTGCCCCAGTGCACCTTACCACGGGCAAGGGCCCTACGGGCACCTTCAATGCAGACGGAGCGCTTGATGACTTCGAGCCTTGGACATGCCTCCACCAGCCGCTGCACCAGCCCGAAATAGCTCCCAGGCAGAGCCCCTCCAGGCCACAGCCGAACAATGAGGCCCTTCATGGCCTGTTCGGCCGCCTTGTGGAGCTCGGCCAGTTGCTTTAGCTGGTCGCTCAGGGGCACGGGGTGTCCGGCCTCAGCATACTGAGACCAGAACACCTTCTCTGTCGAGCTGCCCTCCTCGGCTCGATAGAATGCGGCGGCATCGGACACACTTCGGGGAAGATCTGCGAACGCTCCTGGAGAGCTCCGGATTCGGGTAAGTAACAAGTAACTCACGTTTATGTGTTTGCTTTGCATAAAGAATGCCTTACCCACCGCTATCTTCTTCACCTCATCCAACTCCTGGAGGGTCCTCTGGGTTTCGGCCTTGGCAGTCAAGCTCCAAACTCTCATGTTTCCCCATGAGAGCCTGGAGCTCTTGCCGCACCTTGCCAACCTCGGCCTCACACTTCCCCCGCTCGGTGCGCTCCGAGGCCACCGTCTTCTCGGCCTCGACCAGCGCTTGCTTAAGGGTCGCCACTTCAGACGTGGCCACTACAATAGCCATGATAATCCTGTCACTCTTTGCAATTGCACCTTTTTATATATATTAAAAAAAACAAGGTATTTCTTACCTTCATTGTCCTCGAGCTGCTTCTTGGCACGCCCGAGCTCTTGCTCGGACCGCTCGAGGTTCTGCTTTAGCATGTCCACTTCCGCAGTCAGTGCGGCAGACGCAAGCAGGGAAGCCTGCATATGCATATTGACTCATTTTTGTTAGACTCCTGCAAATTCTATTTTGATCCTCGATTCGGCTTTTCTTCCCGAACGCCAAACAGAGCATCAGGGGCTACTGTCTATGCGGTACTATTATTTACACATTCTTTACTTACCTCAAAGCCTGTCAAAAGGCTAGTACAAGCTTCAGTCAGTCCGCTCTTGGCGGACTGAACCTTCTGGACCACCGCACTCATAATAGTGCGGTGCTCCTCGTCGATAGAGGCGCCTTGGAGCGCCTCCAACATATTGTCCGGCGCCTCCAGTTGGACGGGGGCCACCGGCACGGTGGACTTACTCCTCTTGGAAGGAGGTACCCCACCGGACTCTGGAACCTGTGAAGGTTCCGGAGCGGTGTCCGGCCTAGAGCCAGACTTGGAGCCTTGGGCGGTTTCATCCCCTTTACTCCTAGAGTCCGGGAGGTTGCATTGCGGCGCCTCCAGGACCACCTCCTCCCGGCTTGGAACCTGTTGGGACAACACTTCTGTGTCGTCCGTAGGGCGGGGGGAGGAAGCCGTCGGAAGCGAGTTTACATCCGACGAGTCCAGTGAGCCGCTCGACGATGCGTCGAGCTGGTCTTTGGGTGGGCTGCATAAACATATTCGATGTAAGGGAAAGCTGTGCAATAAACGAATACTATGAATTACTTTGGTATCCGGATACTTATGATTTTGCCAGGGGCTTGGCCCTGGGCTGTCACTCCTCTCCGCCGTCGTCGGCGTCGGTGGAGTAGTCCGGAGGAAGGGGTTTCCCCTTCTTTGACCCTCCGGCCTCCCCAGAGAGGGCGGCCTTCCTTTTCTTCTATCCTCCCGCTGGAGGGGGAGAGGTTTCTTCTTCTTCCTCCTCGTCTTCATGGGAGGAATGCGCCTCGGAACCATCGGATGATGGATCCGACACCTCCTGGCGCCGGGCACTCTTTCGAGTCCCCGCGGCCTTTTTTGCGGCCTTCTTCTCCGACACCACATAGGGTGCCGGAACCAGCAGCTTCGCCAAGCGAGCGTCCACTGGGCCTTCGGGCAAAGGAGCCGGACAGTTGATCTGCCCGGATGTCACCTGCCAATCCTGTCAAAGGTAAGGGAGCTTAGATCCCGCATGGAGTCAAACTATGAAAAACTGATGCCCTGTAAAAGGAAAAAACAGCTTACCGCGAGAGCGTGACGCTGCGCACTGAATCCGCGATCCTCGGTAGCGGATGCAGGAGCCTCGGCGCCCTTGAAAAGTACCTTCCAGGCATCTTCGTGTCGAAGATCCTGCTCAGAGTTTGGTGCCGCGCCAGGTCGAACTCCCACAGGTTGAAAGCCCGTTGTTAACATGGGAGGATCAAGCGGATGAGCATAACCTGGACTACGTTGACAAGTTTGAGCTTCTTGTCCACCAGGGTTTGGACGAATGTTTGGAGTCTGGTCAGCTCTCCCTTCTTGCCCCACGACAGGCCCGTCTCCTTCCAGGAGGTGAGCCGCATAGGGGGTCCGGATCGAAACATAGGGGGTGCGACCCATTCGGCGTTGCGCGGCTCGGTGATGTAAAACCACCCCGATTGCCACCCCTTCAGGGTCTCCACAAAGGAGCCCTCGAGCCATAGGACGTTGGCCATCTTGCCCACCATGGCACCTCCGCACTCCGCCTAGTTGCCGCGCACCACCTTCGGCTTGACGTTGAAAGTCTTGAGCCATAGTCCGAAATGGGGACAGATCCGGAGGAAGGCCTCGCACACGATGATAAACGCTGAGATGTTGAGGACGAAGTTCAGGGCCAGATCGTGGAAATCCAGGCCGTAGTAGAATATGAGCCCCCGGACAAATGGGTGGAGAGGGAAGCCCAGTCCGCGGAGGAAATGGGGGAGGAACACCACCCTCTCATGGGGCCTAGGGGTGGGGATGAGCTGCCCCTTTTCGGGGAGCTGATACGCGATGTCGTTAGACAGGTATCCGGCCTTCCTCAGCTTTTTGATATGTCCCTCCGTGACGGAGGAGACCATCCACTTGCCTCCCGCTCCAGACATGGCTGGAGAAGGTTAAGGTGCGGAGTGCGGACTTGGGCGCTGGAACTCGACTGCACAAGAATGGATAGGCGAAGGAGGAAGAAGGTGTAGGTGAAAGGGTGGATCCTTATCCCCTTATATGGGTGGACGCAACTACATGTCCCCACCAGCCTGGTAAAACCCACTTATCTCCAAGCGCCATAATCAATGGCTCGGTTGGGTTACCCACGCCCGTATTGATGAGAATCCCGGGATAAGGGGACACAATCTCTGCTTTAACAGGACGTGCCAAGGAAACCGCCTCGAATAACGCGCTGAGGTGGGATAATGAAACGACTCGGATAAAGGCTTGGCCGTGGTGTGTCAAGCTAAAGAATACGTCAGCAGATTAGATTGGTGTAAATATTATTCTCTCTATGGAAATATGTGGAAACTTATTTTGCAGAGCCGGACACTATCTTTGTGTTCAAAATCTTCTACGAACTACTTGGAGGAGGAACCCGCCTTGCAATGCCGAAGACAATCTGCGCATCGGACTCGTCGTCATTGAAGCCTGGTTCAGGGGCTACTGAGGGAGTCTTGGATTAGGGGGCGTTCGGATAGCCGGACTAAACCTTCAGCCGGACTCCTGGACTGTGAAGATACAAGATTGAAGACTCTGTCCCGTGTCCGGAAGGGACTTTCCTTGGCGTGGAAGGCAAGCTTGGCGATACGGATATGAAGATCTCCTACCATTGTAACCGACTTTGTGTAACCCTAACCCTCTCCGGTGTCTATATAAACCGGAGGGTTTTAGTCCGTAGGACAACATACACATCAACAATCATACCATAGGCTAGCTTCTAGGGTTTAGCCTCTCCGATCTCGTGTTAGATCTACTGTTGTACTACCCATATCATCAATATTAATCAAGCAGGATGTAGGGTTTTACCTCCATCGAGAGGGCCCGAACCTGGTTAAAACTTCGTGTCCCTTGCCTCCTGTTACCATCCGGCCTAGATGCACAGTTCGGGACCCCCTACTTGAGAACCGCCGGTTTTGACACCGACAATAGCCATAAGTATTGTGACATAATGTGAAATAACAACCCATAATGCAATAAATATCGATATAAAAGCATGATGCAAAATGGATGTATCATTGGTCTCATACTGATATATATATATATATATATACATATATTGGTGTTCTGTCCTTTACATCATTCACTTATAGCTATGACTTCATGTTTGAATCTTTTGATCTAAGTGAATGTGATCGGACCCTAACCCCCTCTATGCTTCTACCTCAGATTCTATCCAAATCATATGCATTCTATTGAAACTGTCGATTGTCTTCTCTGAGTCCTTGTCAGCAGAAGACACAGAGACAAAAATTGAATCTATTTTAATGCTATATCCTTATTGCCTGAAACCCGGAGAAGCCGGAACGACCACCCAACAATCCTGGCATGCGTGGGAACATGGAACAACTTCCAATGTGTTGCATGCATGCCATGTGTCCTTCAGTTGTGAACCTCCAGGGGCACCTGCGTAATAATGATGTGCCGTCCCTGTCCTTATGAATACACCCCTCACCGCGGTCATTATCTCTTCTTCCACCTCCTCTCCTTGCACGAAAACCATAGCGCCTCCACTAGCTCGCGACGACGCCGGAGACGAAGCGCTTAGCTGTCGCGACATCTTCGATGCCGTCCTCACACCGGCCATGGACCCCGTCCTCTCCGCCGCCGCCGTAGGTGTCTTCTGCCGCCGAGTTAGGGCACGTTAGATTGAACTACTTGGCCTCCCTCTCAACTTCGTCTAGCAGTTCTTCGTGTGGTAATTAAATCTTACTTTTACTGCCATTTTTGATTCGTCATATCCATCCACTTCAACCAGAAGTGGTTTCTAAGCTTGCAAATATGGATCTATCTTGTTCTGCATCTCATATCATGCCAAGTATATTCACTTATGCTTCACTACTAGTTAGATTCAAGTGCAACTTTCAGTTTGCCAAAGAGTCTGCCAAGAAGAACAAGAAGCAGTTTGGCCTCGACTTCAACCCTGGTCCATCTGCTCCAAGGGCTGATGGCACATGTGATGCCAATCCCAATGAAATCGGCCCCTTCTATAACCTCGAAGGCCTTATCACTCATATTGTTGTACAGGGGGCTACGGTGGACCACTCAGCTGACGACGCAAATTCTGAAGATGTGCCAGCTCTACCAAAGCAGAAACAGAAGAAATCAAAGGCTTCAAAGCCCTCTAGTGCACTGAAAGTTTCGCGTGTGAATCCATTGGCCACTGCACCTCCTGAACCCAGTGTGCAATCTGAAGATCTTTCTCGTGTCTCCAAGAAGAAGGAGAAGCCCAAGAAGAAGCGCATGGAGATTTCTGGGCATGAACTGACACCAACTGCCGTTCTGAGGAACGAAGATGAAACCATTGATCTGTCAAGCGACGAAGACTTTGGTGATGATGATCTTGAGCTTCTAATCAAGAGAAAGAAAGAGGCGAAGATCTTCAACGATCTACCCCTCTTTGATGTTTACATTTTGAACACCTTCATTGATGAATGGTTCAACGACCAGAGCATAAGCATCGATGATCTTCAGCTGCCAGTGGACATCTGCGTCACCTTCCATGGAGCCATTGCAAATGAGTTGGCCCTGGCTCAGAAGATCGTCGAGTTGAAGAACAAAATTGATTTTGAGAAGGCATAGTTCAAGAAGCACATGGCAAAGCTCGGCGTGGCTGATGTTCAAAGCTTTAAGAAGATGTTGCATGAGCTCAAGGAGCAGTTTCACAAGAAGCACGAGGAAGCTAAAGGCTCAAGAGAGCGGATGAAATACTTCGCAGAGAAATGTGTTCAAGCCCACAATGAGGCAGAGAAGCGCAAGGTTCTGGGGCGTCCTGGTATCGACCCTAGAATGGCTGTCAAATAGAAGAAGAAGTCTGCTGAGGCACGCACTGAAGCACCAAGGCAGGAAGCACCTAGCATTGTCTTCCCTACCGGCATGACAGGCTCGAAGCCTAAGGCCCCCTCAGCAGCTTCAGAGCTGAAGAAAACCAGGGCAGCTGAAGCTGATGCCAGGAAGCGCAAGCACAAGGATGCCTCTGATGGTGCTCCATCAACAAAGAAGCCGAAGACAAAGTCTTCACGGAAAGACCGTGCTGCAGCCACAGAGCCACTTGTTGTTGAGCCCATCTCGGTTGCACGTCCTGCCTCCTACAACCAAGAGCATCAACTTGTAGTTCACGAGCCTGCTACCACAGAGGCTCCTGAAGACGAAGAAGTACCAACTGTTAACCCCATCACAGCTGAAGACATTGGTCATGAAGACAATGTAGAAGATGATGAAGTCCTTCCTCAAATTGAGCACCAACTGGTATCATCGCCTGTTCTCATGAACAGTGAACTCATCAGCATTGGTCGTCCCATGACACCAATTTCTGAGGATGCTTCGTGGGCTGATCTCCCTCAACAAGAGACCCCAAGCAATGAAGATGCACCCAGTACTCCACCACCTCAAGTCACCACTCTGGTGCTTGATGATGACTACATGGTCCATACCACTCCATCACCACAGGCATCGCCCGCATTGCGCAGGCTTCGCAAAGGCCCCAAGCCTCCGGTCACCATGTTGAGCATTCCAGAAGGAGAAGTGCAACAAAGCTCGGTCGCACGTGAAGTGTTTCCTAAAGCCACTCCTACTGTGAATGTCTCTGAGTCTGAAGCCAAAGCTGCTGAAGACATTCCGGCTGCATCAGCCGAAGACAATCAAGAACCAAGACAAGAATAAGAAAGAGTTGCCACACCCCCTGTCACTCAAGAAGTCGTTCTCGAGGAGAACGTGTCAGTGCCCGACCCTCCTGTTACTAAAGAGGAGGTTGAAAACAATGAGGCAGCCACAACCAACACTGCTGAAGCCAATGCTGTTGTCATGGCTGAAAATACTATGGCGCCTGAAGCTAATGATGCACCTGAAGCAAGTGTGCAACCTGAAGCCACAATCAATGCCGAAGCTGCAGTTCCACCCCCAAGGCCTCACACTATTGAGCAGGCATTTGATCATGGCCAACTTGTCACTCAAATGGCCTGTTCTGATTCCTCCCACTGCTCCCGGACCACAATATGAATACCATGTGGAGCACAGGCCTCGGGTCCAGAAGCCAAAGCCCATACTGCCAAGGTTTCCTGGTGCTGCAACATCGCCAGGCTCGTTTAGTGTAAATAGCTTCAGGGCACACAACACATTCTTCAACAGTGCTAAGAACCCTTACTCCAAGCCAAAGATCTCATCTGATTGCTTCTAGAGCTTTCAGCTGCGCAGTTATTACTCATGTATCTTATACAACCAAGGGTGGATCTTTCCTCACATGTGTCTGCATCGTGAAGCCATTGTTGGACTGCCCTGCTTGGAAGAAGCTCTAGACTGTTTCAGAGATGTTTGCCTCCTGCAGTTTGTCACTGACAAAGAGCATTGGAACGAAGAGCTTCTGCTGCAGTTCTATGCTACTCTTCACATTCGTGGCTACAACAGGGATCCGAAGACTTGGGTCCTTGAGTGGATGACAGGCGAAGTGCATCATGAAGCCAAAGCTCAAGATATCATCAAGCTTACTTCCCTGCCCACTCTAGGTGAATACTATGAACCTAGTTGTCAGCTACGCAGGAATGCATTGGAGAGCATGTTTCAGAAGCCTGAGCCAAACATGAGTCAGATGCGCAGCATGATGAAGCCACTGCCACAAGATGCTGAATATCCTAAGGATTTCTTTGCCGAAGACCTTGAATATCTGCTAAAAGGATCGATATGGTTGACTAGAGGGGGGTGAATAGGCAACTAACAATTTTTAGCTTTTCTTTACCAAATTAAACTTTGCATCAAAGCAGGTTGTCTAGATGTGCAACTAGGTGAGCAACCTATATGATGCAACAACAACGAGCACACAAGCAAGCAAGAGAAGTAACACTAATAAGCTTGCACAAGTAAATGTACGAGATAACAAAGAGTGGAGTCGGTGAAGACGAGGATGTGTTACCGAAGTTCCTTCCTTTTGAGGGGAAGTACGTCTTCGTTGGAGTGGTGTGGAGGCACAATGCTCCCCAAGAAGCCACTAGGGCCACCGTATTCTCCTCACGCCCTCACACAATGCGAGATGCCGTGATTCCACTATTGGTGCCCTTGGAGGAAGCGACCGGACCTTTACAAACAAGGTTGGGGCAATCTCCACAACTTAATCGGAGGCTCCCAACAACACCACGAAGCTTCACCACAATGGACTATGGCTCCGTGGTGACCTCAACCGTCTAGGGTGCTCAAACATCCAAGAGTAACAAGATCCCCTACGGATTGGTGGGGGAATCAAATTTCTCTTGGTGAAAGTGTAGATCGGGGCCTTCTCAACCAATCCCGAGCAAATCAACAAGTTTGATTGGCTAGGGAGAGAGATCGGGCGAAAATGAAGCTTAGAGCATTAATGGAGCTTTTTTGGGGGGAAGAGGTAAGTCAACGAAGAAGAAGAGGACCCCCTTTTATAGAAGGGGATCCCATCCAATCGTTACCCCCCAAAACAGCCCCGCACAGGGCGGTACTACCACAGGTGGTAGCGGTACTACCGCTGGACCCAGCGGTACTACCGCTCCCCCTTGTGGTACTACCGCCCAGCCTGGGAGGGCTCAAAGGGAGAGCAGGAAACGTGCCCAGCGCGGTATTGGTGTGGTGGTAGGGCGGTACTACTGCCCTCGAGCGGTATTACTACTTCTACAACCGCTGCAAAGTGCCGCTCAACCCGACAAGAGAGGCGACCCCCTCGAGTCGACGCGGTAGTAGCCCGGTACCGCAGCGGTACTGCGGCTGAGAACCACAAGCGGTACTACCGCTGGGTACCGCGGTACTACCGCTTGGACACAAATTAGCACAACTGCAAGGGGAACGAGCTCTCTAGTTGAAGCGGAAAGGCTTAGAGGGTGAGAGACGGATGTGAATGTGTTGATTCCACCCAAGCCTTACCAAAGCGGACCCCCTCTTGATAGAACGGTGACTCCTACGAAACTAGTCCACCAAACAAGAAACGAAAGAGCTACACTATCGGTGTCAAAAACGGCGGATCTCGGGTAGGGGGTCCCGAACTGTGCATCTAAGGAGGATGGGAACAGGAGGCAGGGGACACAATGTTTACCCAGGTTCGGGCCCTCTTGATGGAGGTAATACCTTACGTCTTGCTTGATTGTTCTTGATGATATGAGTATTACAAGAGTTGATCTACCACGAGATCAAAGAGGCTAAACCCTAGAAGCTAGCCTATGTTATGATTGTATGTTGTCCTACGGACTAAAACCCTCCGGTTTATATAGACACCAGAGGGGGCTAGGGTTACACAAGGCCAGTTACAAAGGAGGAGATATACATATCCGTATTGCCGAGCTTGCCTTCCACGCCAAGTAGAGTCCCATCCGGACACGGGACGAAGTCTTCAATCTTGTATCTTCATAGTCCAATAGTCCGGCCAAAGGATATAGTCCGGCTGTCTGGAGACCCCCAAATCCAGGACTCCCTCAGTAGCCCCCGAACCAGGCTTCAATGACGTTGAGTCCGGCGCGCAGTATTGTCTTCGGCATTGCAAGGCGGGTTCTTCTCCAAATCTTGAATGACTGTTAAGTAGTGTCCGGCCCATAAATGTTGGACTTCTTGGCTTCTGTGCTCAATAAGGGCTATCTTCCGTGCGTCGAACGAATACGAGGAGCCAAGGAGTTTTTACATTCGCCCCCCTATCCAGGTAAATAATTGTCTATTAAAGGGATGGGGATTCTTAGATCCAATCCATACCATCCTCCCACGACGAGAATCCATCGGAGCGCGCTTCGGAAAAATCCACTCCAACATGGCCGACCACCGCAGCTCCTCCTCCCGCCCCCGTAGCCCTAAGCCCGGTGATTGGGAGAGGTGTTCCATCCCACATAGTCGATTAGTAGAGCTGCAGGCTCATGGATTTCTCCCTCAAGCGTATATGGTTCCCGTCCGAGCCGGGCTCGCCACCTATAATGGCGGGGAGCAAGCGGAGAGCTTCCCCAGCCCCTCTAAGGGGGAGCGGGTGTGCCTTGTTCCTTACTTACTAAGGGGACTCGGATTTCCAATTCATCCGTTTCTCCACGGGCTCCTAGAGTTTTACGGCCTCCAACTGCATAATTTCACCCATGCTTCCATATTACACATCACCGGCTACGTTGCCCTTTGCGAGCTATTTCTGGGCTGCGAGGCTCATTTTGAGCTGTGGAAAAGGTTATTTTGCCCCGCACACAGAAGGGGTCACTTTATCAAGTGGGCGGAGCCGAAATATGGCGCATCGCCGAAACCGGATACCTGTCCGGTACTCCGAAGAAGACGTCTGAAGACTAGCCTTCGGAGTGGTTTTATATGGAGGACGTCCCCCTTCCAGACCTTGTTCGGCGGGGTCTTCCTGAGTTCAACAATGCCCCTCTGAAGAAACGCCGAAGCTGGCGCCCACGGAGCCCCCAGGAGGAAGACAACGGAGAAGTCCTTTACCTGATGAACCGGATTAAAGCACTGGCTCAATGAGGATTGACAATAATCAAGGTTATGTCAATATGCAAAATGCGGGGAGTGCAGCCACTTCAATATCGAGGGCACCCCTGTGGTGTTTTAATGGGGAAGATGATGCCACCCGTTGCGGGCGTAAGGGACCGGACTCCGCTGCTGCTTGGGCAAAAATTATGTCCGAGTTGTTCAAGGGAGAGGAAGAGGAGTTCATCCGTATCAAGCCACGAGATGGATTCTCCATGTACAACCCTCCAAGCTGGGTGAGTTATACCTCTTTACTCACATTCTTCGTCGTAGGTACTCACCTTGCCATTTTACGGCAGGAACTGCGAAAAGCTGTAAGGGAGGTCAACATCCCATCTCCACAACCAGAGGACCCTGGTCGGGCCCTCGGTCCTGGGCTCAAAGAGGATCCAGACATATTCGTGGAGCTGATAGATAAGCAATTCTATCAATTGAGCTGTGATGACGCCATGGTGGCCATAACGCCCGACTATCCCGGACTGCTCCCTGCGTTGCATGTAAGAAAAACCAAAATCCCAACTCCAAGAATAGGATCCCCTTTTAGACACTTCACCTACCGTACATATATGGTGTTTCACACGGAAGGCATTCAGGATGCCGTGCCGAACCCGCAGCAACTCGCCAACAAGAGGCACCGAAGCCGGGTAGGCCAAAAGGAAGGCGGTCAGGACGGAGACGCCGGCGTAGAGGTATGACACAAAACCTCTCTCCATGGTTGTTATCTTTCTCAAAATGCAATGACGTCCATGCTTCTTTAATAGAAAAAACACTCGCCGGAGTATATCCGGAGAGGCTGCCAATCACGCCTCCACCAGTCGGGCTCCAGGACCGGACATAGAGGCGGAAGCCAACATGGGGGGACGCCGGATGCTCCTCCTATAGAGGATGCAGATAGACTATCAGCTACAAATTCAGAAGTGGAGAGCGCCATGAATCATAGGCGTCGTCGGGCCATACTCCGTGACGCTTGCTTCTCACCAAAGGCATTTGATGCCTTCAATTCTGGAGACGCGTACCTCCATGCTGCTCAAAATGGTCTAGCCAGAGCCACAGACCAGTATGTAAGGGATATACGGGTAAGCAAATCTGATGATTATATGTATCGGTAGCCCCTAAGAGTTGAAACAGTTGATGCAACTGATTTAAGGATCATTATTTGTGCAGGTTCTTATGGAGAAGAATTCCCAATTGTCTCAAGAGCTGGACGAGTGCAAGGCCCAGCTGGAAGCCCCTGTTGCCGCATTGAAGGAATCCAAAAAGGGTCCCCCTGGTAACTTTTTTGTCTATTGCAAAGAATATCGGTACCAGGTAGTATGCGGCATGCATGCACACCTAACAATAGATGTTGCAGGTGGCCTCGGAGTGAATCCGGAGGCCGTGGAGGCGGATACGGCACGTGATGATCGACATCGAAATGCTGGCGAGCGCATGCTAACGCGAGTCAGGCAGGAGAAAAATGATCTCCAAGATGCCAATATCCGGTTGGGCGTGGAACTGAAGGATGTCTGAGCCCAGCTTGCGGACTCCGTGAAGGAGAATAAACGGCTTCAGCGCAGCATTTTTAGTAAGTGCTTGGACGAACTTTTTAAAGGAGTTCGGCGGAGAAGCCTGCTAACAGCGTTATGTCTGCAGGTATGCTGACGGGTCATCCCGCGGAGGAGATGCCCGGGTCTTTGGGTGATCTTCTACCAGAGCTCTCACAACTGCACGAACAAGTTCGGCAGGTGATGCAGAGTATTGCTCAAGCCTTGGCCATCCGCGTCCCCGCTAGAAGGCATGGGGGAGCTTATAGAGAAGCTCAAGGGAGCGCGACGGTGCTTCCGATTATGGAAGATATCAGCCTGCCGACAAGGTGCGAGGGAAGCCTGGGCTATGGTGAAGACAGAATATACCAAGGCTGACCCAAACCACATGGCCGAGGTCGGACCTGTGGGGCCCGATGGGAAAGAGATCCCCGCCAGTTTAGTGCATGATCAAGTAGAATTAGCCGCAAAGTATTCCCAACAGGATTGTAGGCTAGACAGCCTGTTGGATGGTATAGAAGAAGAATTTAATCAGTCTTAGTGACTGTGTACTTCAAGTGACATATGTAATGTCCCTAGCCGGATTGTAAATCATTTGTCATGGCGGACCTTTTCGCTTCAACCTCTGGACCCGATAGTCTGGAGTGTATCCGAATACCCACTCAGTTATATAAAAACTGGGGTATGCATGGAAACCAGGCGTAGGGGTCATAAGTGCTTGAATAGACAAGTACCCAACTAGCTATGTTATATTACATGGATAGTAAAAAACATCTTCCAGGGAGAATAGTTCCGTTGAGGGTTCCTTTCCCTGGGTACTCATGCCCTAATGTGCATGTCCGAACTGTGAGACGCAGGCTAAAAACATCTGGGGCGTGTAGTAATTGAAATGAAAGTCATCTTTTATTCACCGACCGAATATTCCCTTAAGAACGCTAGCTTTCGCCTTCACCCAGTCTGAGGTACACATCCGGCTGACCCAGCAGTAACAATCGCAGAGGTGCTCCCCTTATGCCCTAGCCTAATTAACGGGAACATAGGGCATAAATACAAGAGCCAGGCAACCCAGCTTGGCCAAAACTTAAGTCATATCGATGCATATAATGGCGAAAAAAGGTACATGCGGAAGAATAACACATGTGCGGGGCATAAAGCCCGGAAAGGTAATTAAATTAAGCTTCTGTATAGGAAGCCTCCAGGTATATTGAGCGCGGTTAGCACGTCCAGATTGTGTAACCAATACACAAGTGTAGCTCTTTAGGGCCTTGAAGAGAAAAGAGAGAAAGAAAGAGAGAGAAAACAGATGTGCAAAAAATTCATGGAGGTAAGGAGACGAACATAGTGTCCGGCGCTAGGCGTAGAATCTTCGGAGTCTGGCTACGTTCCATGGGTTTGGCTCGAGTCAATTATTCGATGCATCCCGCAGACGGTACGCTCCACTGGTCAGAACCTGGTTGATAATGAAGGGACCTTCCCATTTGGGCTCAAGCTTGTTCTTTTTCTTCTCCGACAGGCGTAGAAATAGTTCGCCTACATTATAGGTTTTGGCCCGCACTTCTCTGCTTTGATACCTTCGAGCCTATTACTGATAGAATGCGGAACGGGCTTTTGCCACATCACGCTCCTCCTCCAGGGCATCCAAACTGTCCTGCCGATCGAGCTTGGCCTCTCTTTCTTCATACATGCGCACTCGAGGTGAGTCATGAATTATGTCGCAAGGCAGCACCGCCTCGGCGCCGTACACCATAAAAACGGTGTGTATCCGGTAGAGCGATTTGGCATGGTCCACAGCCCCCAAAGTACGGAGTCGAGCTCCTCTACCCAATGAGTGTCTGATTCCTTTAAAGACCGGACTAATCTGGGTTTAATGCCGCTCATGATAAGACCATTCGCTCATTTGACTTGACCGTTGGTTTGCGGATGATAGACAGAAGCATAATCGAGCTTGATGCCCATGTTGCTGCACCAAAGTTTCACTTCGTCGGCTGTAAAGTTCGTGTCGTTGTTAGTGATGATGTTATGGGGGACGCCATAACGGTCTACAACCCCGGATATGAAGTCTATCACCGGTCCGGATTCAGCCGTTTTAACAGGTTTGGTTTCTATCCATTTGGTGAGTTTATCCACCATGACCAGTAAGTATTTTTTCTTATGGGTTCCCCCTTTGACGGATCCGACCATATCGAGCCCCTAGACCGCAAAGGGTCAAGTAATGGGGATTGTTTGGAGGGCGGTAGGTGGCATGTGGCTTTGGTTTGCAAAAAGCTGGCAGCCAACACAATGTTGTACCAGATGCTGTGCATCTGCCCGGGCCGTCGGCAAATAAAAACCTGTACGGAAGGCCTTGCTTACAAGGGCCCGGGCTGTGGCATGGTGGCCGTCGGGTCTGGCATGGATTTCTGCCAAAAGCTTCCGCCGTTCCTCTTTGGAGATGCACCTTTGAAGGACTCTTGTTGTGCTTTTCTTATAAAGCTCTCCCTCATGGACCTTGTAGGCTTTAGATTGCCGCACTATGTAGCAGGCCTCATTTTGGTCCTCGGGTAATTCCTGTCTAGTTAGGTAGGCCAGGAATGGTTCTGTCCATGGGGCGATCACGGCCATTATCTCGTGGGCTGAAGGTGTTATTTCGGTGGCAGAGCCTCCGATTGTGTCAGAGTATTTGGTATCTGGGGTTGTGGCCGGGTCCGGACTATTTTTGCCAGTGTCCCCTTCCCATACCATGGATGGTTTAAATAGTCTTTCTAGGAAGATGTTCGGTGGAGCAGGGTCGCATTTAGCGCCGATACGGGCTAGGATGTCCGCCGCCTAGTTGTTTTCCCGAGCCACATGGTGGAAGTCGAGCCCCTCGAACCGAGCTGACATTTTGAGGAAGGTGTTGTGATATGCCGCCATTTTCGGATCCTTGGCATCGAAGTCTCCATTTATTTGGGATATTGCAAGGTTCGAGTCCCCACGCACCTCTAGGCGTTGGATGCCCATGGAGACTGCCATCTGGAGGCCGTGTAATAGGGCCTCATATTCGGCGCTGTTATTGGAGTCTGTATATAGTATTTGGAGCACGTATTGCACCGTATCTCTGGTGGGGGACGTCAAGACAACGCCAGCCCCCAGACCAGCCAGCATTTTAGAGCCGTCGAAGTGCATGATCCAATTGGAGTATGCGCCGTACTCTTTAGGGAGTTCGGCTTCTGTCCATTCGGCTATCAAATTGGCCAGTACTTGCGACTTAATGGCTCGTCGTGGCTTATATGTTATGTCGAACGGTAGGAGCTCGATGGCCCATTTAGCAATCTGGCCCGTGGCATCGCGGTTGATTATTATGTCATTGAGTGGTACTTCGGAGGCCACCGTAATTGAACACTCTTGAAAGTAGTGTCGTAATTTCCGGGATGCCATAAATACCGCGTATGCTATCTTTTGGTAATGTGGGTACCGTGATTTGCATGGAGGGAGGACGGTGGATACATAATATACCGACTTTTGAAGTGGGAATTTATGTCCATCCATCTCTCGTTCGACAACGAGCACTGCGCTTACAACTTGGTGAGTTGCCGCTATATATAATAGCATTGGTTTGCCAACAGTTGGCGCGGCCAGGATCGGGTTGGTGGCCAGGATGGCTTTTATTTTTTCCAGTCCGGCCATGGCTGCGTCCGTCCACTCGAAGTGTTCGGTGCACCGAAGAAGGCGATAAAGGGGAAGTGCCTTTTCTACTAATCGGGAGATAAAGCGGCTTAAAGCCGCCACACATCCAGTCAATTTCTGGATTTGCTTGAGGTCAGTTGGGATAGCCAACTACGACAGAGCTCTGATTTTAGCCGGATTTTCTTCAATTCCTCTACTAGAGACGATGAAGCCCAGGAGCTTTCCGGCGGGAACGCCGAAAAGGCATTTTTCTGGATTGAGCGTAATGTCTTATGTTCGGAGATTGGTGAACATGAGCCTCAAGTCGTCTATTAAAGAGTCGACGTGTCTGGTTTTAATGACCACATCGTCTACATATGCCTCCACAGTATTACCGATCTGCTTTTCCAGACATGTCTGGATCATGCGCTGATATGTTGCACCGGCGTTTTTGAGCCCGAAGGGCATTGTGTTAAAATAGAAGGGGCCGTATGGCATGATGAATGCCTTTGCGTCTTGATCAGACTCTGCCATCTTAATCTGGTGGTAACCGGAGTATGCGTCGAGGAAGCACAATGATCCGTGTCCTGCGGTAGCGTCGATGATTTGATCGATGCAAGGGAGTGGGAAGGGATCCTTTGGGCAAGCCTTATTAAGGTCTTTGAAGTCGACACATAGGCGCCAGGATTTGTCCTTCTTTGGTACCATCACCAGGTTTGCTATCCAATCTAGATGTTTTATTTCTTTAATGAATCCGGCTTCCAGTAGCTTGGCCAGCTCCTCTCCCATGGCTTGTCGCCTAGGTTCAGAGAAATGCCGAAGAGTCTGCTTGACCGGCTTGAATCCTTTTAGAATATTAAGGCTATGCTCGGCCAATCTGCATGGGATTCCTGGCATGTCTGAAGGATGCCAGGCGAATATATCCCAATTCTCACGCAGAAAATCCCATAGTGCGGCGTCTACAACAGGGTCTAACTGTGCCCCGATGGATGCTGTTTTTGTAGGGTCCGTTGGATGGACTTGGAATTAAACTATTTCGTCCGCTGGTTTAAAGGAGGTGGACTTGGATGTTTTGTCTAGTATCACGTCATCTCTGTCCACTGTGGACTCCTCCGCCACAAGGGCTTCAGATAATGCCTCGAGGGCTAGTGCGGCTGTTTTGTTCTTGGCGCGGAGTGCTATGTCTGGATCACTAGCTAGAGTGATAATTTCCTTGGGTCCGGGCATTTTGAGCTTCATGTACCCGTAATGGGGTACGGCTTGAAAAATCGTGAATGCCTCCCGCCCTAGAAGGGCGTGGTATCCTCTACTAAAGGGGCCACTTGGAATGTAATTTCTTCGGACCTGTAATTCTCCGGAGTGCCGAATACCACATCAAGTGTGATTTTCCCAGTGCAACGTACCTCCCGACTAGGGATGATTCCTCGGAAGGTCGTACTGCTTTTCTCAATATGGTTGTTGTCTATTTCCATTTTTTGGAGAGTCTCCTCATAAATGAGGTTTAATCCGCTGCCGTCGTCCATGAGCACCTTAGTGAGCCAAAAGATGTCCACAATTGGACTGAGGACCAAAGCGGCTAGTGCTCAGGCTGTTCGGAATTTAGGTTCGTCACTGGCATTGAAGGTGATAGCCATGTCGCTCCATGGATTTATTGCTGCCACGTGGCAGACTTCGGCAAGGCTGCTGAGTGCTCGCTTGAGCCTATTATTTGAGGCGAAGGTCTTGAAGACCGTTAATACTGTATTGTTATCCGTGGGAAGGTGCTCTGAGGTATTTTTGGTGAGAATATCCTCACCGCTTTTGGCCACCTGCCGGAGTACCCAACATGCTCTAAGGTTGTGTGTTGATATGGTATCCGGTGTACTATGGATTTTGCAGGGCCCGTTAAGCCATCCCTCCAATACGGTTCCATGCCCTGTAGTGGGCTTTTGCTTCTTTGTAATTGAGTCGGGCGACTTATGAGAGTGCACCCTTTTAGTTTGGACTGGGGGTTTTGTCAGAGCCAGATTATCCCAGAATTGCGTTTGGGTTTTCCAGGCACTTTCCATCGCACAATATTTCCGTACTATGGCCGCCATGTCGGCGAAGTGTGCTATGTCACGGCGGCTTATGGCGTTGAGGACTCCTTGTCCGTGCAATTGTTGCAAAAGAACGAAATTGCATCTTCCTCGAGACAGTCCTTGACCTTGTTCATTACAAGGAGGAATCTGGCCCAATAGTGATGTACTGTCTCTTGGGTCGCTTGCCTAATGTGGGAAAGATCGTTTGTATCTGGGTGGGTGGGTGGATTTAAGTCTAGACCTTGACCCAATATATGATCCCGGGGCAGGGGAGTTTCCGATCTTGGAAGTTCGGGCTCCGGGATGTTGCCCTGTGGGTTCGGTATGCGGCCTGATTCTGGATTCAGGGTTAGGGTGGTGTCCTCCCGTGAGCGAGTATCCTGTTCGAAGAGCTCAGGAATACGGACATAGTTCGTCCTCAGGAAGAGGGAGAATCGCCGCATTGCTCCACCACCACCGCTATCTGATGGGTGACCGGCGGAGAGTTAATCTCCATTTGGTCGGGTTTAAGCCCAATCTGATCGTAGTCTGTAGTGACTCCCAGAGCAGCAATGCGATCCAAGAGCTCGTTCAAAGAGGAGAGCTCCATTGGATCCATCTGCTCGGCAAATTTCGAGCCAATGTGGAGGCTTTTTTCGATGACCCGAGAGGTCATCATCGGCACAGCGGCCGAGCGGGCGGTCATGACAAAGCCGCCTACTCAGAGAGTTTGTCCTACAGCCAGGGCTCCCCCAGAGATGATATTGTCCTTGACAACGAGGCGAGCCATCCTCCTTATGATGACGACACAGTGGAACTCTCAATGAAAGCACCAATGTCGGTGTCAAAACTGGCGGATCTCGGGTAGGGGGTCCCGAACTGTGCGTCTAAGGCGGATGGTAACAGGAGGCAAGGGACACGATGTTTACCCAGGTTCGGGCCCTCTTGATGGAGGTAATACCCTATGTCCTTCTTGATTGTTCTTGATAATATGAGTATTACAAGAGTTGATCTACCACGAGATCAAAGAGGCTAAACCCTAGAAGCTAGCCTATGGTATGATTGTCTGTTGTCCTACGGACTAAAACCCTCTGGTTTATATAGACACTGGAGGGGGCTAGGTTTACACAAGGTCGGTTACAAAGGAGGAGATATACATATCCGTATTGCCTAGCTTGCCTTCCACGCCAAGTAGAGTCCCATCCGGACACGGGACGAAGTCTTCAATCTTGTATCTTCATAGTCCAATAGTCCGGCTGTCCGGAGACCCCCTAATCCAGGACTCCCTCATACACCGTCTTGAAAAACACTCTGAGGGGAAAGAAATCGTCTCGTTCCAAAGGATGAACCTCTGAAAGGCTCAAAGCACACGGTTAGTCCGCAAACATGTTGTCATCAATCACCAAAACTACATCGAGAGAGATATGCCTTAACAATCTCCCCCTTTTTGGTGGATTGATGACAACCAGGGATTTGCACCGGGATAAGGCATGAAAGTAAAGATACTTAGAACTACAAAATATAGACGGGCTCCCCCTGAATGTGTGCACCTAGTTAGTAGTGCCTTTGGAATGCAAGGCACACACATTAGGATCAACACTCCCCCTATATTTTATAGTCCAACAATCTAAGCATGGGTTACAAGAGAGTAGGGTATATAACAGGATAAGCATACAACTCATAAGATATCAAAGAACTAGATAGACATAGATAATGATAGGATAAAGATAAGGTAGCATATGTCTCACACCATATGCCTGGAACTTAGATCTCACTAGCACAAAACCAAACAAAGCAAACGGCGAGAAAACACACCGACACCACAAACCACAAAGACACACTCGCAACACGGCAACAACAACAACACAAATCCCTAACCACTCTCCCCTTTTGGCATCGAGACACCAAAAGGGCAACGAGCGTTGCTATGGCTCCAGGTGATAGCAAGCTGAGGATCTCGAACATCACATCCCCGCGGGATCGTCTACACTGCCATCATTGGTCGAAAACTGCTCTATGTCTGAATCGGTCCACTGGTAATGCTGCTGAACCCACTCCTCCTCATCAGTGATCCTCTCCTCAGATCCGATGTTAACAGTGGCACCCAACTGGCGCATGAGCTCCTTGTGACGTCTGCGGTCCTTCTTCTCGGAGACATGAGACATGTACTGGCCATGAGACTCCATGCAGAAAAGTTTCTTCATCTTGCGCTTAATCCTCTTAGCCCATGAGGGCTCCACACCGGAGGGCTCATAGTCCTCATCCTTGTCGGCCTCAACCTCGTCCTCTGTCTCCATGTCAGCCTTAGAAGGTGGATCACCAGATCGAGGGGCCTGGGTGCCCCAGTTGTCCTTCTTCCTCAGATGCTTGATATCATGAGAAATCAACTCTCCAGTTTCCAGCACAGTCCTGGGATAGTGATGTGCCCAGGCCTTCTCAATGAGCAGCATGATGAAAGGACCACAGATCGGGCACTTGCGTTCAGAAATGGCAGAAAGAAGTTCAGACCACATAGCATGAGAAATGTCCAGGGAATCTCCAGTGTTTGCTTCCTTCTCATGCTGGCAGAAGAGAAGCATGTCCACGAGATAGGAGTGGACATATACAGATTCCCAATGCGAGGGACAAGAGTCTCTTGGAAGACACGGTGAAGGATGTCCAGATAGGTAGACAGCTCATAGGTTACCTTCTTTGTCTTGGGGTTAACCTTCTTAGAACAGTAGGGCCAGAGGGCCTGCTTGTGAGTGGAGGTGACATTGCGGCAAGTGATGTCTACTACACAACCTTCTTCTTGTAGACTTTGTTGGGCCTCCAAGTGCAGAGGTTTGTAGGACAGTAGCAAATTTCCCTCAAGTGGATGACCTAAGGTTTATCAATCCGTAGGAGGCGTAGGATGAAGATGGTCTCTCTCAAGCAACCCTGCAACCAAATAACAAAGAGTCTCTTGTGTCCCCAACACACCCAATACAATGGTAAATTGTATAGGTGCACTAGTTCGGCGAAGAGATGGTGATACAAGTGGTATATGGATGGTAGATAAAGGTTTTTGTAAACTAAAAATATAAAAACAACAAGGTAACTAATGATAAAAGTGAGCACAAACGGTATTGCAATGCTAGGAAACAAGGCCTAGGGTTCATACTTTCACTAGTGTAAATCCTCTCAACAATAATAATAAATTGGATCACATAACTATCCCTCAACATGCAACAAAGGTTCACTCACTAATAGCGGAGAACAAACGAAGAGATTATGGTAGGGTATGAAACCACCTCAAAGTTATTCTTTCCAATCAATCCGTTGGGCTATTCCTATAAGTGTCACAAACATCCCTAGAGTTCATACTAGAATAACACCTTAAGACACAAATCAACAAAAACCCTAATGTCACCTAGATACTCCAATGTCACCTCAAGTATCCGTGGGTATGATTATACGATATGCATCACACAATCTCAGATTCATCTATTCAACCAACACATAGAACCTCAAAGAGTACCCCAAAGTTCCTATCGGAGAATCACGACGAAGACGTGTGCCAACCCCTATGCATAGGTTCATGGGCGGAACCCGCAAGTTGATCACCAAAACATACATCAAGTGAATCACGTGATATCCCATTGTCACCACAGATACGCACGGCAAGACATACATCAAGTGTTCTCAAATCTTTAAAGACTCAATCCGATAAGATAACTTCAAAGGGGAAACTCAATCCATTACAAGAGAGTAGAGGGGGGAGAAAACATCATAAGATCCAACTATAATAGCAAAGCTCGCGATACATCAAGATCGTATCACCTCAAGAACACAAGAGAGAGAGAGAGATCAAACACATAGCTACTGGTACATACCCTCAGCCCCGAGGGAGAACTACTCCCTCCTCGTCATGGAGAGCACCAGGATGATGAAGATGGCCACCGGAGAGGGATTGCCCCCTCCGGCAGGGTGCCGAAACGGGTCTAGATTGGCTTTTGGTGGCTACGGAGGCTTCTGGCGGCGGAACTCCCGATCTATTGTGCTCCCCAGTCGTTTTAGGGTATATGGAGATATATAGGCGGAAGAAGTACGTCAGGGGAGCCACGAGGGGCCCACGAGGGTGGAGGGCACGCCCCCTGCCTCGTGGCTTCCTCGTTGCTTCCCTTACGTGGACTCCAAGTCCCCCGGGTTGCTTTCCTTCCAAAAATAAGTTTCGTGAAGTTTCAGGTCAATTGGACTCCGTTTGATTTTCCTTTTCTACGATACTCTAAAACAAGGAAAAAACAGCAACTGGCACTGGGCTCTAGGTTAATAGGTTAGTCCCAAAAATCATATAAAATAGCATATAAAGGCATATAAAACATCCAAGGTTGATAATATAATAGCATGGAACAATAAAAAATTATAGATACGTTGGAGACGTATCAGCATCCCCAAGCTTAATTCTTGCTCGTCCTCGAGTAGGTAAATGATAAAAACAAAAATTTTGATGTGGATGCTACCTAACATATTCATCATGTATTTCTCTTTATTGTAGAAAGAATATTCAGATCCATAAGATTCAAGACAAAAGTTTATATTGACATAAAAATAATAATACTTCAAGCATACTAACAAAGCAATTATGTCTTCTCAAAATAACATGGCCAAAGAAAGTTCATCCCTACAAAATCATATAGTTTGGGCATGCTCCATTTTCATCACACAAGAATGCTCTAATCATTTACAACCCCGATGACAAGCTAAGCAATTGTTTCATACTTTAGTAATCTCAAACTCATAAACCTTCACGCAATACATGAGCGCGAGCCATGGACATAGCACTATGGGTGGAATAGAATATAATGAGCGGGTTATGTGGAGAACATAAAAAGGAGAAAGTCTCACATCAACGCGGCTAATAAATGGGCTAGGGAGATGCCCATCAATTGATGTCAATGCAAGGAGTAGGGATTGCCATGCAGCAGATGCACTAGAGCTATAAATGTATGAAAGCTCAGCAAAAGAAACTAAGTGGGTGTGCATCCAACTTGCTTGCTCACGAATACCTAGGGCACTTGAGGAGGCCCATTGTTGGAATATACAAGCCAAGTTCTATAATGAAAATTCCCACTAGTATATGAAAGTGACAAAACAACAGTCTCTCTATCATGAGGATTATGGTGCTACTTTGAAGCACAAGTGTGGCAAAGGATACTAGCATTGTCCCTTCTCTCTTTTTCTCTCATTTTTTTCGGGCCTTCTCTTTTTTTATGGCCCTTCTCTTTTTTTGGGCCTTCTCTCTTTTTTATGGCATTTCTCTTTTTTTATTCCTCACTTGGGACAATGCTCTTGATAATGATGATCATCACACTTCTATTTACTTACAACTCAAGAATTACAACTCGATACTTAGAACAAGATATGACTCTATATGAATGCCTCCGGTGGTGTACCGGGATTGCGATGAATCAAGTGTGACATGTATGAAAAATTATGAACGGTGGCTTTGCCACAAATACGATGTCAACTACATGATTATGCAAAGCAATTTGACAATGATGAATGTGTCATGATAAACGGAATGGTGGAAAAGTTGCATGGAAATATATCTCAGAATGGATATGGAAATGCCATAATAGGTAGTTATGGTTGCTGTTTTGAGGAAGATATAAGGAGGTTTATGTGTGACAGAGCATATCATATCACGGGGTTTGGATGCACCGGCAAAGTTTGCACCAACTCTCAATGTGAGAAAGGGAAATGCACGGTACCGAAGAGGCTAGCAATGATGGAAGGGTGAGAGTGCGTATAATCCATGGACTCAACATTAGTCATAAAGAACTCACATACTTATTGCAAAAATCTACAAGTCATCAAAAACCTCGGCAGTACGTGCATGCTCCTAGGGGGATAGATTGGTAGGAAAAGACCATCGCTCGTCCCCGACCGCCACTCATAAGGAAGACAATCAAATAACACCCCATGTTTCAAATTTGTTACATAACGTTTACCATACGTCCATGCTACGGGACTTGCAAACTTCAACACAAGCACTTCTCAAATTAACAACTACTCAACTAGCACGACTTTGATATTATTACCTTCATATCTCAAAACAATCATCAAACATCAAACTTCTCTTAGTATTCAATGCACTTATATGAAAGTTTTTATTATATCCCTCTTGGATGCCCATCATATTAGGAATAGTTTCATAACCAAAGCAAACTACCATGCTGTTCTAAAGACTCTCAAAATAATATAAGTGAAGCATTAGAGCAATGACAAACTACTCCAAAAGGTATAAGTGAAGCTCAATGAGTAGTCAAAAAATTATGCAACTATGTGAAGACTCTCTAACATTTAATAATTTCAGATCTTGGTATTTTATTCAAACAGCAAGCAAAACTAAATAAAATAAAATGATGCTCCAAGCAAAACACATATCATGTGGTAAATAAAAATATAGCTCCAAGTAAAGTTACCGATGAACGAAGACGGAAGAGGGGGTGCCTTCCGGGGCATCCCCAAGCTTAGGCTTTTGGTTGTCCTTGAATATTACCTTGGGGTGCCTTGGGAATCCACAAGCTTAGGATCTTGCCACTCCTTATTCCATAGTACATCGAATCTTTACCCAAAACTTGAAAACTTCACAACACAAAACTTAACAGAAAACTCGTAAGCTCCGTTAGCGAAACAAAACAAAACACCACTTCAAGGTACTGTAATGAATTCATTATTTATTTATATTGGTGTTAACCTACTGTATTACAACTTCTCTATGGTTTATAAACTATTTTACTAGCCATAGATTCATCAAAATAAGCAAACAACACACGAAAAACAGAATCTGTCAAAAACAGAACAGTCTATAGTAATCTGTAGCTAACGCAAATTTCTGGAACCCCAAAAATTCTAAAATAAATTTCTGGACGTGAGTAATTTGTCTATTAATCATCTTCAAAAAGAATTAACTAAATAGAACTCTTCAGTTAAAAATGGCAGCAATTCTCGTGAGCGCTAAAGTTTCTGTTTTTTACAGCAAGATCAACAAGACTTTCCTCAAGTCTTCCCAACGGTTCTACTTGGCACAAACACTAATTAAACACATAAAACCACATCTAAACAGAGTCTAGATGAATTATTTATTACTAAACATCAACAAAAAGTAAGGAACAAAAATAGAAGTGGGTTGCCTCCCAACAAGCGCTATCGTTTAACGCCCCTAGCTAGGCATGATAATTTCAACGATGCTCACATAAAAGATAAGAATTGAAACATAAAGAGAGCATCATGAAGAATATGACTAGCACATTTAAGTCTAACGTACTTCCTATGCATAGGGATTTTGTGAGCAAACAACTTATGGGAACAAGAATCAACTTGCATAGGAAGGTAAAGCAAGCATAACTTCAAAACTTTAAGCACATAGAGAGGAAACTTGATATTATTGCAAAGCATACAAGCATATATTCCTCCCTCATAATAATTTTCAGTAGCATCATGAATGAATTCAACAATATAACCAACACCTAAAGCATTCTTTTCATGATCTACAAGCATAGAATTTTTATTACTCTCCACATAAGCAAGATTCTTCTCATTCGAAATAGTGGGAGTATCATAAGAGACTCGAATTCTATAAATTGTTTCCACATTAAAAGAGTAATGTCCAGAAAAAGGGTAATCATAATCATGACAAGTTTTATAAATATAATCACTACTTTTTATAGCATAAGTATCATCACAATAGTCATCATAGGTAGGAGGCATGCTATCATCATTATAAATTTGCATATCAAAACTTGGGAGATTAAAAATATCGTCATTAAACATAGCTTCCCCAAGCTTGGGACAAACATTAATTGCAGCAAATATATTCTCAAAAACATCATCTTCATCAAACATATCATCCCCAAGCTTGGGCCTATTCATATCATAAGCATAATCACTCTCATCATTGATAGTATGGATAACACCAATAGTATAGCAATTATCATATTCTTCCAAGCAAGTGCCAACAAGATTTTCAAGATCGTAAGAAGTATAATTATCTTCCAAAATTATATTTTCATGAGGCATAATAGTAATATGAGCAGCATTATTTGGGAGAGATATCTTTTTTACCTCTCTTCCTTTTTCTTCTCTTCTTCTTCACCACATCATGTGTGGGTTTAATCCTCTTTTTGGAGCTCCTTATTAATGAGATTGGTTGAATAGGAGGCTCCTCCTCGTTACCTGATTCATCATAAGAAATAATAGAAGGGTATTGGGAAGTCTCTTCCCTTTCGTTAGTATTCTCTTCATCCTCTATTTGTTTTCTTTTCTTTATGTAATTGGAAATATAAGGATTTTCAATGCAATTTACCGCACAATACATATAAATTTCCTCTAGATCAAAGCCAAGCAGTTTATAACAGGCAAATTCTGGAAGATCCCTAGTTATATGTTTCATTTCTTCGCAACCCATAAGCAAGCTAAGTTCATCATAATGTGCAAGGGAAATCAACTCATCACAATTTTTGGACACGATTAGATCATGAAACAATTTGCATCGGATGGTTAAATGACCACGTTCATTGCAAAGCTCACAAGTATGGCCAAGAAAATTTAAATTTTCAGCACAATCATCTAGCCTTTCTTGCAACAATTTAGTTTCTAAGTACTTATGCCTCTTGCAATATCTATCTTCCCTATTTGGTGTGTACTTACAAACCCAATGCACTCCACAAAAATTGACATGTTTATAGGAGACATTTTCATAATAACTAGTGCAATCATCATTAGTACCATGGATATTCATGGAGTTCATACTAACAACATTGCAATCATGCTCATCATTCAAATATTTAGTGACAAACATTTTAATGCATTCTTCTTCTAACACTTTGGCACAATTTTCCTTCCCATCATACTCACGAAAGATATTAGAAAGATGAAGCGTATGAGGCAAACTCAATTCCATATTTTTGTAGTTTTCTTTTCTAAACTAAACTAGTGATAAAACAAGAAACTAAAAGACTCGATTGCAAGATCTAAAGATATACCTTCAAGCACTCACCTCCCCGGCAACGGCGCCAGAAAAGAGCTTGATGTCTACTACACAACCTTCTTCTTGTAGACGTTGTTGGGCCTCCAAGTGCAGAGGTTTGTAGGACAGTAGCAAATTTCCCTCAAGTGGATGACCTAAGGTTTATCAATCCGTAGGAGGCGTAGGATGAAGATGGTCTCTCTCAAGCAACCCTACAACCAAATAACAAAGAGTCTCTTGTGTCCCCAACACACCCAATACAATGGTAAATTGTATAGGTGCACTAGTTCGGCGAAGAGATGGTGATACAAGTGGTATATGGATGGTAGATAAAGGTTTTTGTAATCTGAAAATATAAAAACAGCAAGGTAACTAATGATAAAAGTGAGCACAAACGGTATTGCAATGCTAGGAAACAAGGCCTAGGGTTCATACTTTCACTAGTGCAAGTCATCTCAACAATAATAACATAATTGGATCACATAACTATCCCTCAACATGCAACAAAGAGTCACTCCAAAGTCACTAATAGCGGAGAACAAACGAAGAGATTATGGTAGGGTATGAAACCACCTCAAAGTTATTCTTTCCAATCAATCCGTTGGGCTATTCCTATAAGTGTCACAAACAGCCCTAGAGTTCGTACTAGAATAACACCTTAAGACACAAATCAACCAAAACCCTAATGTCACCTAGATACTCCAATGTCACCTCAAGTATCCGTGGGTATGATTATACGATATGCATCACACAATCTCAGATTCATCTATTCAACCAACACATAGAACCTCAAAGAGTACCCCAAAGTTCCTACCGGAGAATCACGACGAAGACGTGTGCCAACCCCTATGCATAGGTTCATGGGCGGAACCCGCAAGTTGATCACCAAAACATACATCAAGTGAATCACGTGATATCCCATTGTCACCAAAGATATGCACGGCAAGACATACATCAAGTGTTCTAAATCTTTAAAGACTCAATCCGATAAGATAACTTCAAAGGGGAAACTCAATCCATTACAAGAGAGTAGAGGGGGGAGAAAACATCATAAGATCCAACTATAATAGCAAAGCACGCGATACATCAAGATCGTATCACCTCAAGAACACGAGAGAGAGAGAGATCAAACACATGGCTACTAGTACATACCCTCCTCGTCATGGAGAGCACCGAGATGATGAAGATGGCCACCGGAGAGGGATTGCCCCCTCCGGCAGGGTGCCGGAACGGGTCTAGATTGGCTTTTGGTGGCTACGGAGGCTTCTGGCGGTGGAATTGCCGATCTATTGTGCTCCCCGATCGTTTTAGGGTATATGGAGATATATAGGCGGAAGAAGTACGTCAGGGGAGCCACGAGGGGCCCACGAGGGTGGAGGGCGCGCCCAGGGGGGTGGGCGTGCCCCCCTGCCTCGTTGCTTCCCTTACATTTACTCCAAGTCTCCCGGGTTGCTTTCCTTCCAAAAATAAGTTCCATGAAGTTTCAGGTTAATTGGACTCCGTTTGATTTTCCTTTTCTGGTGATACTCTAAAACAAGGAAAAAACAGAAACTGGCACTAGGCTCTAGGTTAATAGGTTAGTCCCAAAAATCATATAAAATAGCATATAAAGGCATATAAAGCATCCAAGGTTGATAATATAATAGCATGGAATAATCAAAAATTATAGATACGTTGGAGACGTATCACTGAGGATGGAAGCCGACTAGATTCTCAAGCCCGTGATCTTCCACCCCAAGTAACTCCATGAAGGCCTTCCACGTGACAGTGAGCATCTTGCCATTTGTCATCCAAGTCAGAGTCCTTTCTACATCAGTTCCAAGATGGACAGTGGCATAGAATTGGCATATCATATCGGCATCAAAGTCCTTGTTGAACTGCATGATTCTGAGAATGTTCAACTGAGTGCACATCTGAAGGGCTTGGCCAAAGTACTCAGGGTCCTTCTCCATAGGATCGGTGTCGATGGAGCGAACATCAACAAAGTGATTCTTATTCGCCTTGATCACATCAAAAAAGATGGCGAACTGAAAGCGGTTCCAGAACGGGCGGTTGACCAAAGTGGGATCTTGGTCTTCCTCATAGGGGTTGCGGTGATGCTTTGCCCAAAATTCCTTGGCAGTCATCTCAGACACAGTCTTTCCCTTTGGCTTGCTTGCCGATCTCTTCGTGAGCTGAGGCGGTGGTGGAGCACTTGAGGTAGCACCCGCTGGCGGCGGTGGAGCACTAGTGGAACCACCTGCTGACTCAGATGTGTGGTAGCGCTTTGACGTTGCACGACTGGGGTTGACACGGCAGACCTGCTGCTCAGGATGATCATCACTTGGAACCAAACACATGAGTAGAAGAAACAACACGAAAGAAAGAGCATAAGCCACCAAACAAAGCAACAAGGATCAAAACACGGTAGAAAATGATGGAACAGGGCATGTAGTGATAGTACCGCGACCCAACCGCGGCAGTACCGCTTGTGCGGTAGTACCGCTCAAGACGAGGAACGGCGGTTCCCTTACTGCCGTGGACAGATCCGGCACTACCGGAGATGCCAAATTCAAAAATAAACCTACCAAACTTCAATCCAAAGGACCTAGAAGCCATCTCCATCCTACTTAAGCCTCGACTTAGCCAAAAGATGAGTAAAACAATGCCTATTGCCCCTTGTCGGTGTCAAAACCGGCGGATCTCGGGTAGGGGGTCCCGAACTATGCGTCTAAGGCGGATGGTAACAGGAGGCAGGGGACACGATGTCTTACCCAGGTTCGGGCCCTCTTGATGGAGGTAAAACCCTACGTCCTGCTTGATTTATTCTTGATGATATGAGTATTACAAGAGTTGATCTACCACGAGATTGGAGAGGCTAAACCCTAGAAGCTAGCCTATGGTATGATTGTATGTTGTCCTACGGACTAAAACCCTCCGGTTTATATAGACACCGGAGGGGGCTAGGGTTACACAAGGTCGGCTACAAAGGAGGAGATATACATATCCGTATTGCCTAGCTTGCCTTCCACGCCAAGTAGAGTCCCATCCGGACACGGGACGAAGTCTTCAATCTTGTATCTTCATAGTCCAACAGTCCGGCCAAAGGACATAGTCCGGCTGTCCGGAGACCCCCTAATCCAGGACTCCTCAGTAGCCCCTGAACCAGGCTTCAATGACGATGAATCCGGCGCGTAGTGTTGTCTTCAGCATTGCAAGGCGGGTTCTTCTCCATATTTCGAACGTTTGTAAAGCAGTGTCCGACCCCATAAATGTTTGGACCTCTTGGCTTTTGTGCCCAATAAGGGCTATTTCCCACGTGTCAAATGAATACAAGGCGCCGGGGTGTTTTTACATTCGCCCCCTAGCCAGATAAATAAATTGTCTATTAAAAGGATGGGGATTCTCAGATCCGATCCACACCATCCTCCCCCAGCGAGGATCCATCAGAGCACGCTTTGGAAAGATCCATTCCAGCATGGCCGACCTCCAGCTCCTCCTCCCGCCCCCGTAGCCCTAAGCCCGGTGATTGGGAGAGGTGTTCAGTCCCACACAGTCGATTAATCGAACTGCAGACTAAGGGATTTCTCCCTCCAGCATACATGGTGCCCGTTCGAGCCGGGCTTGCCACCTACAATGGCGGGGAGCAAGCAGAGAGCTTCCCCAGTCCCTCTACGGGGGAGTGGGTCTGCCTTGTTCCTTATTTATTAAGGGGACTCGGATTTCCAATTCATCCGTTCCTCCGCGGGCTCCTAGAGTTCTACGGCCTGCAATTACACAATTTCACCCCTGCCTCCATTTTACACATTGCTGGCTATGTTGCTCTTTGCGTGTTGTTCCTGGGCTGCGAGGCTCATTTCGAGCTGTGGAAAAGGCTATTTTGCCTCGTCCCTCGCACACAGAGGGGGTCACTTTATCAAGTGGGCGGAGCCGAAATATGGCGCATCGTCGGAACCGGACACCTGTCTGGTACCCCGAAGAAGTCATCCGAAGACTGGCCTTTGAAATGGTTTTATATGGAGGACGTTCCCCTTCCGGACCCTGTTCGACGGGGTCTTCCTGAGTTCAGCAATGCTCCTCTGAAGAAACGCCGAAGTTGGCGCCCACGGAGCCCCCAGGAGGAAGACAATGGAGAAGTCCTTTACCTGATGAACCGGATTAAAGCACTGAATCAATCAGGATTGACAGTAATCGAAGTCATGTCAATATGCATAATGCGGGGAGTGCAACCACTTCAATATGGAGGGCACCCCTTGTGGTGTTTTAACGGGGCGGATGACGCCACCCGTTGCGGGCGTAAGGGTCCGGACAATGCCGCCGCCTTAGCAAAAAATTCTGTCCGAATTGTTCAAGGGAGAGGAAGAGGAGTTCATCCGCATCAAGCCACGGGATGGATTCTCCATGTACAATCCTCCAAGCTGGGTGAGTTATATCCCCTTACTCTCATTCTTTCCCGCATTCTTTGTCGTAGGTATTCACCTTGCCATTTTGCGGCAGGAACTACGAAAAGCCATAAAGGAGGGCAGCAGCCCCTCCCAACAACCAGAGGACCCTGACCGGGCCCTCGACTCTGGACTCGAAGAAGATCTGGTCATATTCGTGGAGCTGATAGACCGGCAGTTCTATCAGTTAAGTTGCGATGATGCCATGGTGGCCATTACTGCCGACTATCCCGGACTTCTTCCTGCATCGCATGTAAGAAAAACCAAAAATCCCAACTCCAAAAACTAGGATCCCTTTTTAGACACTTCACCTACCATATACATATGGCGTTTTATAGGGAAGGCATTCGGGATGCCCTGCCGAACCCGCAGCAACTCACCAACAAGAGGCACCGAGGCTGGGCAGGCCAAAAAGGAAGGCGGTCAGGACGGAGACGTCGGCGCAAAGGTATAATAGAAACCCCGCTCCGTGGTTGTCATCTTTCTTGAAATGTAATGACGCCCGTGTTTCTTTGACAGAAAAAACGCTCGCCGGAATATGTCCGGCGATGTTGCTAATCAAGCTTCCACTAGTCGGGCGCCAGGACCGGACATAGAGGCGGAAGCCGATATGGGGTGGGTGCCGGACAATCCTCCTACAGAGGATGCAAATAGATTATCCACCACAAATTCAGAAGTGGAAAGCGCCATGAATCATAGGCGCCACCGGGTCGTACTCCGCGACGCTTGTTTCTCACCAGAGGCATTTGATGCCTTCAATTCTGGAGAGGCGTACCTCCGTGCTGCTCAAGATGGTCTAGCCAGAGCCACGGATCAGTATGTAAAGGATGTACGGGTAAGTAAATCTGATGATTATATGTATCAGTAGTCCCTGAGACTTGAAACAGTTAGCAAAACTGATTTAAGGATCATCTTTATTGTGCAGGTTCTTACATAGAAGGATACTCGGCTATCACAGGAGCTAGAGGAATGCAAGACCCAACTGCGGGCCGCTATTGCCGCATTGAAGGAACCGAAAAAATCCCCCGCTGGTAACATTTACTTTAAAGAATGACGGTTACCATATAGTGTGCGGCGTGGCTGCAGATCTAACAATAGATGTTGCAGATGAATCTGGAGAAAATCCGGAGGACCAGCATGTCGTGTGACAGCTATAGGCTGGCGAACGTGTGCTGACTGAGTTCAGGCGGGAGAAAAACAATCTCCAAGACGCCAATACCAAGCTGAGCGTGGAACTGAAAGATGTTCGAGCCCAGCTTGCAGACTCCGAGAAGAAGAATAAGCAGCTTCGACGCGGCATTTTCAGTAAGTGCTTGAACGAATCCTTTTGAAGGAGTTCGGCGCAGAAGCCGACTAACAGTGTTATGTCTTTAGGTATGCTGACGGGTCGTCTCGCGGAGGAAATGCCCGGGTCTGCGGGTGATCTTCTATCTGAGCTCTCACAACTGCACGAACAAGTTCGGCAGGTGATGCAAGATGTTCCCCAGGCCTTGTGGCCATCCGTCTCCTTGCCATAAGGCGTTGCAGAGCTTACGGAGAAACTGAAGGGAGCACGGCGGCGCTTCCGATTATGGAAGATATCGGCCTGCCATCAAGGTGCCAGGGAAGCCTGGGCTATGGTGAAGACGCGGTATACCAAGGCTGACCCAAATCACATGGCCGAGGTCGGACCTGTGGGGCCCAACAGAAAAGAGATTCCCGTTAGCTTAGTTTATGGGCAAGTAGAATTAGCCACAAAGTATTCCCAACAGGATTGTAGGCTAGACCGCATGTTGGATGGTATAGAAGAGGAATTTAGTCAGTATGCATCACTATGTAACTAAAGTGACATGTATAATGCCTTCTAGCCGGATTGTAGATCATTTGTCATGGCGGACCTTTTCGCTTCAACCTCGGGACCCGATAGTCCGGAGTGTATCCAAATACCTGCTTGGTTATATAAGAACTGGGGTATGCGTGGAGACCAGGCGTAGGGGTCATTAGTGCTTGAACAGACAAGTGCCCAATTAGTTATGTTATATTACATGGGTAGTAAGAAACATCTTCCAGGGAGAATAGTTCCGTTAAGGGTTCCTTTCCCTGGGTACGCATGCCCTAAAGTGCATGTCCGGACTACAATAGGAAACATAGGAAAAAACATCTGGGGGCACATATGGAAAATAAATAAAAATCATATTTTGTCCACCGACCAAATATTCCCTTAAGAACGCTAGCTTTCGGCTTCACCCAGTCTGAGGTACACATCCGGCTGACCCGGTAGTAACAATCGTAGAGGTACTCCCCTTATGCCCTAGCCGAATTAACGGGAACGTAGGGCATAAATACAAGAGCCAGGCAACCCAGCTTGGCCAAAACTTAAGTCATATCAATGCATATAATGGCGAAAAAAGGTACATGCGGAAGTATAACACATGTGCGAGGCATGAGGCCCAGATAAATAATTAAGCTTATGTGAAAGAAGCCCCCAGGTATGATGAGCGCGGCTAGCACATCTATAATTTGCGAGCGAGGCACAAGTTGGCCCTTGAAGGCCTAGAGAGAGGATAAAAGAAAGAAAGAAAGAAAAACAAGACAGATAATGTATATGCAGAAAATGGACAGAGGAAGGAGCGAACATAGAGTCCGGCGCTAGGCGTAGAATCTTCGGAGCCTAGCCGCGTTCCATGGGTTCGGCTCGAGTCGATTAGTCGATGCATCCTGCAGATGGTACGCTCCCCCGGTTAGAACTTGGTCAATAATGAAGGGACCTTCCCATTTGGGCTCGAGCTTGTTCTTTTTCTTATCCGGGAGGTGTAGAACTAGTTCGCCAAAGTTATAAGTTTTGGCCCGTACTTCTCTGCTTTGGTATCTGTGAGCCTGTTGCTGATAAAATGCGGAACGGGCTTTTGCCACGTTGCGCTCCTCCTCCAGGGTGTCCAGGCTGTCCTGCCGATCGAGCTCGGCTTCTCTTTCTTCGTACATGCGCACTCGAGGTGAGTCATGAATTATGTCACAGGGCAAGACTGCCCCTGCGCCATACACCATAAAGAAGGGTGTATATCCGGTACTACGATTCAGCATGGTCCGCAGCCCCTAGAGTACGGAGTCGAGCTCCTCTACCCAGTGCGTGTTAGACTCCGTTAAGGACCGCACTAATCTGGGTTTAATGCCGCTCATTATAAGACCGTTTGCTCGCTCAACTTGGCCGTTGGTTTGTGGGTGATAGACTGAAGCATAATCGAGCTTGATGCCCATTTTGCTGCACCAGAGTTTTACCTCATCGGCCGTGAAGTTAGTGCCATTGTCAGTGATGCTGCTGCGGGGGACGCCATAACGGTGTACGACCCCGGATATGAAGTCTATCACCGGTCCGGATTCGGCTGTTTAACAGGTTTGGCTTCTATCCATTTGGTGAATTTATCCACCATGACCAGTAAGTATTTTTTCTTGTGGGTTCCCCCTTTAAGGGGTCCAACCATGTCAAGCCCCCAGACCGCGAAGGGCCATGTAATGGGGATTGTTTGGAGGGCGTGGGTGGCATGTGGCTTTGATTTGCAAAAAGCGGGCAACCGGCGCAGCGTTGACCAAGTCCTGTGCATCTGCCCGGGCCGTCGGCCAATAGAATCTTGTACGGAAGGCCTTGCTTACAAGAGCCCGGGCTGCGGCGTGGTGACCATCGAGTCCGGCGTGAATTTCTGCCAAAAGGTTCCGCCCTTCCTCTTCGGAGATGCACCTTTGAAGGACTCCGGTAGTGCGTTTTTTATACAATTCTCCCTCATGGACCCTGTAGGCCTTGGATCGCTGCACTATGCAGCGTGCCTCATTTTGGTCCTCCGGAAGTTCCTGCCTAGTTAGGTAGGCCAGGAATGGTTCTGTCCACGGGGCTATGATGGCCATTATTACGTGGGCTGAAGGTGTTCTTTCGGTGGCAGAGCCTCCGATTATGTCAGAGTGTTCGGTGTCGAGTGTTGCGGCCGGGTCCGGACTAATATTGCCGGTGTCCCCCTCCCATACCACGGATGGCTTAAACAACCTCTCTAAAAAGATGTTTGGGGGGACCACATCACGTTTTGCACCGATGCGGGCGAGGATATCCGCCTCCTGATTGTTTTCCCGAGCCACATGGTGAAATTCGAGCCCCTCGAACCGAGCTGACATCTTTAGGACGGCATTACGATAGGCCGCCATCTTCGGATCCTTAGCATCAAAGTCTCCATTTATTTGGGATATTGCGAGGTTCGAATCCCCATGCACCTCCAGGCGCTGAATGCCCATGGAAACTGCCATCCGAAGACCATGTAACAGGGCTTCGTATTTGGCTGCATTGTTGGAGTCTGTGTACAGTATCTGCAGTACGTATTGACCTGTATCTCTGGTTGGGGACGTCAGGACGATGCCAGCCCCCAGTCCAGCCAGCATTTTGGAGCCGTCGAAGTGCATAATCCAATTGGAGTATTCGCCGTACTCTTTAGGGAGTTCGGCTTCCGTCCATTCGGTGACAAAGTCGGCCAATACTTGCGATTTAATGGCTCGCCGGGGTTTGTATGTTATGTCAAACGGGAGGAGCTTAATGGCCCATTTGGCAATCCGGCCCGTGGCATCGCGGTTGTTTATAATATCATTGAGTGGCACCTCCGAGGCTACTGTAATCGAACACTCTTGAAAGTAGTGTCGCAGTTTCCGGGATGCCATGAATATCGCATAGGCTATCTTTTGATAATGTGGGCACCGTGATTTGCATGGAGTGAGGACAGTGGATACGTAATATACCGGCTTTTGAAGAGGGAATTTATGTCCGTCCGCTTCTCGTTCGACGACGAGTACTGCGCTTACAACTTGATGAGTTGCCGCAATGTATAATAGCATTGGTTCACCGATGTTTGGTGCGACCAGGATTGGGTTGGTTGCCAGTATGGCTTTTATCTCTTCCAATCCGGTTGTGGCAGCGTCCGTCCACTCGAAGTGTTCAGTGCACCGAAGCAGGCGATAAAGGGGTAATGCCTTTTCTCCTAAGTGGGAGATAAAGCGGCTTAGAGCCGCCACACATCCCGTTAACTTCTGGATTTGTTTGAGGTCTGTTGGGGTAGCCAATTGTGACAAAGCTCGGATTTTGGTCGGATTAGCTTCAATACCTCTACTGGAGACAATGAAACCTAGGAGCTTTCCGGCTGGTACGCCGAAAACACATTTTTCCGGACTGAGCTTGATGTCTTATGCTCGGAGGTTGTCGAATGTGAGCCTCAAGTCGTCTATCAGAGAGTCGACGTGTTTGGTTTCAACGACCACATCATCTATGTATGCCTCTACTGTTTTGCCGATTTGTTTCTCCAGACATGTCTGAATCATGCGCTGATATGTTGCGCCGGCGTTTTTGAGCCCAAAAGGCATTGTGTTGAAACAGAAGGGACCGTATGGTGTGATGAATGCCGTTGCGGCTTGGTCGGACTCCACCATCTTGATTTGGTGGTAACCGGAGTATGCGTCGAGGAAACACAATGACTCGTGTCCTGCGGTAGCATCAATAATTTGATCAATGCGGGGAGGGGGAAGGGACCCTTTGGGCAAGCTTTATTGAGGTCCTTGAAATCGACGCAAAGGCACCAGGATTTATCCTTCTTTGGTACCATCACCAGGTTTGCTTCCCAGTTCGGGTGTTTTATTTCTCTGATGAATCCGGCCTCCAATAACTTGGCTAATTCCTCTCCCATGGCCTGTCTCTTAGGTTCAGAGAAACGCCGAAGAGCCTGCTTGACCGGCTTGAATCTGTTTAGGATATTGAGGCTATGCTCGGCCAGCCTGCATGGGATTCCTGGCATGTCTGAGGGATGCCAGGCGAATATGTCCCAATTCTCGCGCAGGAACTCTCGTAGTGCGGCGTCCACGGCGGGGTTTAACTGTGCCCCGATGGAGGCTGTTTTTGTAGGGTCCATTGAGTGGGCTTGGAATTTGACTATTTCATCCGCTGGTTTAAAAGAGGTGGACTTGGATCTCTTGTCGAGTATCACGTTGTCCCTGTCCACTGTGGAGCATAGTGTGGTTAATTCCTCAGCCGAGAGGGCTTCGGATAATGCCTCGAGGGCCAGTGCGGCTATTTTGTTTTCGGCACGGAGTGTTGTGTCCGGATCACTGGCGAGAGTGATGATTCCATTGGGCCCGGGCATTTTGAGCTTCATGTACCCATAATGGGGTATGGCTTGGAAGATCATGAACGCTGCACGTCCTAAAAGGGCGTGGTATCCACTGTTAAACGGGGCCACTTGAAATGTAATTTCTTCGGACCTATAGTTCTCTGGCGTACCGAATACCACATCTAGTGTGATTTTCCCAGCGCATCGTGCTTCTCGACTGGGTATGATTCCTCTGAAGGTTGTGCTACTTTGCTCAATGCGGTTCCAGTCTATTTCCATTTTGTGAAGAGTTTCCTCATAGATGAGGTTTAATCCGCTGCCGCCGTCCATAAGTACTTTGGTGAGTCGAAAGCCGTCCACGATTGGACTGAGGACCAGTGCGGCTGGTGCTCTGGCTGTTCGGAATTTAGGTTCGTCACTGGCATTGAAGGTAATCGCCATGTAACTCCATGGATTTATTGCTGTTACATGGCAGATTTCAGCAATGCCGCGGAGTGTTCGCTTGCGCCTATTATTTGACGCGAAGGTCTCAAAGACTGTTAATACCGTATTGTTATCCACGGGATGGTGCTCTGTGGTATTTGGGATAAGAAAATCCTCACCACTTTTGGCCATCTGCCGGAGTATCCAACATGCTCTAAGGCTGTGCGTTGGTATTGTATCCGCTGTGCTATGAATTTTGCAGGGTCCGTTAAGCCATCCCTCCAATACGGTTTCGTGCCCTGTAGAGGGTTTTTGCTTCTTTGTAATGAACTCGGGTGTCTTATGAAAGTGCACCCTTTTACCTCGAACTGGGTGCATATTCGGAGCCGGATTATCCCAAAATTTCGTTTCGGTTTTCCAGGCACTTTCCATCGCACAGTACTTTCATACTATGGACGCCAAGTCGGCGAAGCGTGATATGTCACGGCGACTTATGGCATTAAGGATTCCCTTGTCCGTGCAGTTATTGGAGAAAAGTGAGACTGCGTCTTCCTCGCGGCAGTCCTTAACCTTGTTCATCACAAGGAGGAATCTGGCCCAATAATGATGTACTGTTTCATGGGGCTCTTGCCTGATGTGGGAAAGATCGTTTATGTCTGGGTGAGTGGGTGGATTTGAGTCCGGACCCCTACCCGATCTGAGACCCAGGGGCCGAGGGGTTTCTGATCTTGGAAGTTCGGATTCCGGTATGTCGCCCGATGAGTCTGGCCCGCTGCCTGACTCTAGGTTCAGGGTTTGGGTGATGTCCTCCCATAAACGGGTATCCGGCTCGGAGAGCTCAGGAATTTGGACATAGTTAGTCCTCAAGATAGAGGAAGAATCGTCACATTGTTCCTCCACCACCGCAACATGATGGGTGACCGGTGGAGAGTTAATCTCCCTTCGATCGGGTTTCAGCCCAATCCGATCATAGTCCGTAGCGACTCCCAAGGCGGCGATGCAATCCAAGAGTTCATTTAGGGAAGAGAGCTCCATTGTATCCATCTGCTCGCTGAGTTCTGAGCCGATGTGGAGGCTGTTTTTGATGACCCGAGAAGTCATCGTCGGTGCAGCGGCCGAACAGGCGGTCATGACGAAACTGCCTAGCCGGAGAGTTTGGCCGACAGCCAGAGCTCCCCCGGCGGTAATGTTGTTTTTAACAACAAGATGAGGCATCCTTCCTTACGGCGACGTCACAGAGGAACTCTCAGTGAAAGCACCAATGTCGGTGTCAAAACCGGCGGATCTCAGGTAGGGGGTCCTGAACTGTGCATGTAAGGAGGATGGTAACAGGAGGCAGGGGACACGATGTTTTACCCAGGTTCGGGCCCTATTGATGGAGGTAAAACCTATGTCCTGCTTGATTTATTCTTGATGATATGAGTATTACAAGAGTTGATCTACCACGAGATCGGAGAGGCTAAACCCTAGAAGCTAGCCTATGGTATGATTGTATGTTGTCCTATGGACTAAAACCCTCCGGTTTATATAGACACCGGAGGGGGCTAGGGTCGGTGTACAAAAAGAGGGGTACACTTTTTGTACCCCTATAACTGTGCACGGGCAGTCTGAGCCACGGGCACCACCACACTGAGCAAGGCAAGGGAGGTGAGCCAACGTAAGGCCGAAGCTCAGGAGAAGCAGAACGACGCCAAGACCAAGACCACAAAGAGCAAAGGGGACGAAGCGGACCCCCTGGCAAGATCCTTGCCGGGAGGCGGTTTTAGCAAACCCGGCAAGACCCTTGTCGTGGTAGCTTGCCCCACACCTATGCAGTGAGTCACCCTTGAGTCCACTGCCCCCATGGGGCAAGGATTCGGGATACATCCCCGTGGTGGCATGCAGATCTTTGTGAAGACATTCGAGATCAGATACACCCTTTAGAAGATGATGATCCTTGGCGGGATCCCAGCCAAGGAGGACCACAAGGCCCCCGGCAAGAGCCTTGTTGGGGATGACAGCAGGTGCCACGGCAAGACCCTTGCCGGGGCCCCGGCAAGGCCCTTGCCAAAAACACCCGTTGGGCCACCATCAGGCCCACGCCAGTCAAACCTCCACCGCCGTTCGCATGCAGCTGCCGACCCAACCAGCTGGGCAGGCACCTGCGTGGCGGCATGCAGATCTTCGTGGAGACCCACCACTGCGCCACCTCAGCTGCCTGCCTGCCTACATGGCACCGCGGGCGCCGCTGGCCAGGGCGCGTGTCGACACGAGAGGGAGCGGCGACGGATGAGACATGGCTCTCCCTCACCCCGATAATGCAAGGACACCTGGGCAAGACGCATTAAATGCGCCTTGTCATGTAATGCGAGGGATAACCTCGCATCATTGTTCCCTTTCCACCTCCTGGTGCTACTGTGGCCACCCCTTTCCTATAAAAGGAGGCCCGAGGCGACCAAGAGGAGGATTCGGATTTTTGGAGCTCCTCACGCCCCATAGCTAGCTCAAGAACATAGATATACAATCCACCAAAGTAGGAGTAGGGTTTTACGCATCCCCGCGGCCCGAACCTGGATAAACGAATCGTGTGCTATCTGTTTGATCTGCTCTTCTCATGACCCCGCGCCCCGCAACCGTAGTAGGGATTCTTGTGATCCCATAGGTGTCGTTCCCACTGACATCTTTGGCGCGCCAGGTAGGGGGCGCAGTTGTGAGAATCGGCTTTAGCAGTTAGTTTGACGCTTCTTCATCGTCATGGAGCCCAAGAAGAACACGACGGTGGCGGTTGGCCCGTCGGAGGCTGGACATCACGTCCCGACGCGGGCGAGCAGCGGACCGGTCGCAGAAAGGACCCGGGGCGCCGTTCGCGAACACCAACACCGTCCCAGCAGCCGGAGTTTGGGAGGCGGCGATGTTCGTGCGCCGGGTAACGGGCCGCACGCCGCCAAATCCAAAGACGGAGCCAGGCCCTCCGCGGGTGGCGCGGGGCCTTCCAAGATCGCTACCGCCCCGCCCGAAGGCGATGCAAGGGCCTCCAAGACTCCCACGCCGGCGCCGACGGCGCGCTCCTCTCAAGCGGCGCGCAACGAATGGCGCAACCATGCCGAAGACCCCGGGCGTCGCCGCGGGAAGAGCCCCAAGCGCCACTCCCGGGAGGTAGAAGACCTGCCCGCTCGCCGAGGCGCTGGTGAAGAGGCATGGGACCGCAGGGTCGTGAAAGAGCTCCTTCTGACATGGTCAGAAGTCGAAGCGCGTCGCGATCCGTGCAGGTTTCGCTGCCACCAACGCCAGCGGAAGCCCTGGCGCGCGCGCAGTTGCTCCTCGATTTTCCTCCCACTACGGGGAAACTCGACGAATGGAGAGCCACTATCCGAAGCCTTGTTGCGGTGGCTAACAAAGACGAACCGAGTCCGGTGGAGCCCCCGGGTCGATGCTCCGACGGAGTCCCACGCACCAGTGGCAGGAAAGCCGGCGGCACCGCGACCACGGTGCACTCGCCTCCTCCTCGCCCGGTATCGCGGATGCCAGCCCATCGCGACGTTGCGGGCGACGAAATCTCCATAGCATCGTCCGACCCATGGACCCACTGCGACCAGCGCCAAGTCCTTCGGGAACGAGAACATGAAGACGCTCGAACCACTATCGAGCGCCGACGCGGAGCGCGCCACCAGTCAGACAGGCGAGCAGGGCCTGCTGTGAACCACCCGGCACCGGAGAGCCCTGGAGGCCTACCTTACGAGGTAGGCTGTCCGGCTTTTACCCGTGAGCTGCGAAAGTTCCAGTGGCCCACTCACCGCACCTTCATACCTGACGTGGGTGAAAAGTACAGCGGCAAGACCCACCCGTCCGAGTTCCTCAGCATCTACACCATTACGATGCAAGCTGCCGGAGCTCGTGACGATAAGGTGCTTGCGAATTACTTTCCGTTGGCTCTTAAACCCAACACCATGTCATGGTTGATGCACTTGCCGGTAGACTCTATTTCCTACTGGTCGGATTTGTGCCATGAGTTTGTGGGCGCCTTTACTGGAGGCCACCAAGCCCATGGCCAAGCGAGCGACCTGCACGTCATTCCCCAGAAGGGAGGCGAGAGTCTCCGCAAGTATATAGAGAGGTTCAGCCGGATACAGTACAATATCCCTGATGTTCACCCTGCCGCCATCATCAGCGCGTTCCATCAGAACGTGCGTAACCGCAAGATGCGCGAAGAGCTGGCAATGAACAAGGTGAAAGATGTAGCACAACTCTATGTTCTTGCTGACAGATGTGCCCGGGCTGAAGAGGGAAGGAAGTACCCTGGCGTGGAAACCGACTCCTCAAATGAAGATACTGCCGCCCCGGCGAAGAAGGGCCGGCGCCGCAACAGGAAGCGCAAAGGTAAAGCCGTGCTTGCCGTCGAGGGATCTGGTGACACCGGCTCCACCAAGAAAACCAAGGCAGATGACCCCGGCAAGGAAATTTCTGGATGTGTCGCCTGCCGGGCCTTGGCGGTTGCCGAGAAGCCGGGGAACTCCGACAAGCGATACTGCAAGATCCATCGCACCAAAGGCCATGCTCTCCAAGACTGCCGACAGGTTGAGCTCCTCGCTGAGAAGTAGAGGGCTGAATATGAGAGGCGGGACAAGGAGAAGGGCCAAGACAGTGCTGAGGGGTCCGGCAAGAAGCGTGACGGCCAGGCGGGCCGTCGCGGCAAGGATAAACAACAGGAGAGGCCCGCCCGGGGCTGTGACAAAAAGCCAGAAGACGACGATCACGAAGAGGATGACGAATCCGGCGACCAAGAGTTTCAGAAAGCTACAGAGGCCATGTGCATCGACGGCGGCGCCTCGCTGCATACTTCTCACCGCCAGCTTAAACAGTGGGCGCGAGAGATTACAGCGGCAGAGCCGTCGTTTGATGCTCAAAGGCCGCTGAAGTGGTCCAGCACACCTATCATTTTTGACACTGAGGATCACCCTGATCGCACTACTGCGGTCGGGTGCTTGCCATTGTTGGTTTCACCAACAATACGCAACCTCGAGGTGACAAAGATGCTAGTCGATGGCGGGGCCGGTCTGAACTTGATCTCACCTGCCGTGATAGAGAAACTGCAGATTCCTGATGGAGACCTCGAGGAGACGGGCACGTTTCAGGGGGTCAACCCGGGAAGAAGCCAACCTAAGGGAAAGGTCACGCTGCCCGTGACTTTTGGAAGCGATCTGAACTACAGGACGGAGAGGATCGTGTTTGATGTTGCCAAGATCCCCTTGCCCTACAACGGGATCCTTGGCCGCCCAGCGCTGGCCAAGTTCATGGCGGCGTCACACTACGCCTACAACACCCTGAAGATGCCAGGACCTGTGACGATCATCACCATCCCCTCCGATAAGAAAGATGCGCTGATTTGAGCTGACCAACTATACCAGCAAGCAATTGCAGCAGCTGCCGCCACTAGGGCACTTGCTCCTGCCGCTGGGACCCCGGGAGGGAAGAAGAAGAAGAAGACCGGTGAGACCTCAGACACCCACTCCGGCAAGCGCACCTCTTCGGAGTGTAGCGCTCCCGTCGAGGACGTGCCAGAGAGCTCCACCAGCGGAAACAAGAAGCCCAGGGCCATACCGCTAGGAACCAAGAAGGTTTCTGTCAATGAGGACGACACGGGAGGGGCTTTCACCATAAGCTCCACCCTTGACGACAAATAGGAAGACGCGCTCGTCACCTTCCTGCGGGCGAATGTCGATGTGTTTGCATGGAAAGCTTCCGACATCCCCGGCGTTCCCAGGGAGGTGATTAAGCACCACCTTGCTATCTGTCCTCATGCGCGGCCCGTCAAGCAGAAGGTCAGAAAGCAAGCTTTGGAACGACAAGAGTTCATCAAAGAGGAGATCCGGAAACTGGAAGCAGCGGGTTTGGTAAGAGGAGTGCTCCATCCAACGTGGTTGGCCAATCCGGTCGTAGTGCGCAAGGCTAATGGGAGGTGGAGGCTGTGTATTGATTACACAGAAATCAATAAGGCTTGTCCTAAGGACCCCTTCCCGTTGCCGCGCATCGACCAGATTGTTGACTCCACAGCTGGGTGTGATTTGTTGTCATTCCTCGATGCCTACTCTGGCTACCACCAGATCTTCATGACAAGAGAAGACGAAGAGAAAACAACATTCATCACCCTATGTGGTACGTATTGTTTCATGCGGATGCCTTTCGGGTTGAAGAGTGCTGGTTCGACGTTTGCAAGGGCGGTCCAGATTGGTTTTGAACCCCAGCTCCATAGAAATATGGAAGCTTATATGGATGACATAGTGGTCAAAACCAAGGACAGGGCAACCCTCATACCGGATTTGCAAGAAAAATTTGCAAACCTGCGCAAGATCAATCTCAAGCTGAACCCTGAGAAGTGCGTCTTTGGCGCCCGTCCGGCAAGTTTCTCGGGTTCTTTGTGTCACAGCGTGGGATAGAGGCCAATCCGGACAAGATCAAAGCTATAGAGCAGATTGAAGCACCCAAGCGAATCAAGGATGTGCGTCGGCTTGCTGGTTGCGTCGCCGCCATGGGCAGATTCATTTCCAACTCTGCCGAGTGCGCCCTTCCCTTTTTCAAGATCCTGAAAAGGCGGGCCCGATGGAGTGGATGCCAGAAGCCGAAGCAGCATTGCAAGATTTGAAGAAGTACCTCTCCTCCGCGCCAATACTAGTTGCGCCTAGGCCACAGGAGCCGTTGCTGCTATACCTGGCGGCAACGAATCAGGTGGTCAGTGCCGCACTAGTGGCACAGAGAGAGGTTGACGACGAGGTAATGGCAGCGACAGAGCCTGGCACCACCAATGCAGAGACGACACAGCCAGTTGAAGTGTCGCCAAAGAAGAAAATGATGCAGCACCTGGTCTACTTTGTTAGTTCCCTCCTGTAGGGGCTAGATCAAGGTACTCCAGCGTGCGGAAACTGCTCTTCGACCTTCTTATGGCCTCGAGGAAGCTGCGTCACTACTTCCAGGCACACGAGATCACTGTCGTCACTCGCCTCCCTCTGCAACGGATATTGCACAATCCAGATGCAACGGGAAGAATTGTGGAATGGGCACTGGAGCTGTCCAGCTTTGGCCTCAAGTTTGAAAGTACTTCGACGATTCAGAGCCGAGTCCTGGCGGAGTTCATTGCAGAATGGACCGCAACGCCTGACGAAGAAGCCCAAGAGACTGCTCTCCCCGGCAAGGAGGCAAGTTGCAGTTGGATCATGTACTTTGATGGAGCTTTCTCCTTACACGGCGCCGGGGCTGGCGTGCTGCTTGTCGCGCCCACCGGAGAGCACCTCAAGTACGTGATCCAGATGCACTTCCCCAGGAGGTGTCAACAAACAATACGGGAGAGTACGAAGGGCTGCTTGCCGGTCTTAGGATCGCGGCAGACCTCGGAATCAAGAAGCTCATCATCAGGGGCGACTCGCAGCTCGTCGTCAAGCAAGTCAACAAGGACTACCAGAGCCCGTTAATGAAGGCCTACGTCGATGAAGTGAGAAAGCTGGAAGAGCGTTTCGACGGTATACATGCTGAATACGTTCCCCGAGCGGAGAACGATATCGCCGATTACCTGTTAAAATGCGCTGCCCTCAAGCTACCTGTGGAACCAGGTACCTTTGTGCTCCAGCTAACTCAGCCATCCATTGATCCATCAACAGAGCAGAACAAGAGGAGGAAATCAGGACCCGACAAGTACTTTCCCGCCGAGCTCCCCGGAGCCGCCGGCAAGAATGTTGCCAGGGACACTGAGCCCGCCACGGGACGGCTAGCTCCGGCGGAGCGTCAAGCTCTTGCCGTCGAGACAGCCGCTCCTATAGCGGAGGAAATGCCTTTAGTCCTCGCCGTCGAGCCCCAGGCTCCAGCGTGGGCACAGCATATCGTCCGATTCCTCCAAACAGGGGAACTTCCTAAAGAGCGGGAAGAAGCGAAAAAGTAGCCCGTCGCTCTACCATGTACCAGTTCGTCGATGATGTCCTGTACAGAAAGAGGCCGAACGGTGTGAAATTGAAGTGTATCCCTCGGGAGGAAGGACTGGAGCTGTTGGCGGAGATATACGGAGGCATATGTGGGTCCCACATCGGGTCAAGGGCCCTTGCCGGCAAGGCATTTCGGCAAGGCTTCTTCTGGCCCACCGGCCTCCAGGATGCGACGACACTAGTCACCAGGTGTGAAGCGTGTCAGTTCCATTCAAAGAAGCTTCATCAGCCAGCTCAAGCTCTTCAAACCATTCCTCTCTCCTGGCCCTTCTCGGTCTGGGGGCTCGACATACTGGGCCATTTCCCCCGCGCTGTCGGGGGCTTTGAGTACTTGTACGTTGCAATCGACAAGTTCACAAAGTGGCCGGAGGTGGAGGCAGTGAGGAAGGTCACAGCTCAGTCAGCCGTCAAGTTCTTCAAGGGACTAGTGTGCCGTTTTGGTGTACCCAACAGGGTCATCACCGACAACGGCACACAGTTCACAAGCCGCACCTTCATGCAATATATCCAAGACCTCGGCAGCAATGTCTATTTCGCTTCCGTTGCTCACCCACGAAGCAATGGTCAAGCTGAGAGGGCAAACGCTGAAGTACTGCAAGGCTTAAGGACCAAGACCTTTGACAGGCTGCACAAGAGTGGAAGGCGCTGGATTGATGAGTTGCCGACGGTTCTTTGGTCGATCAGGACGATGCCAAATCGAGCCACCGGCCAGACACCTTTTGCCCTGGTATATGGGGCAGAAGCAGTTCTCCCCACTGAACTCATATACGGGTCACCTCGAGTGCTCGCTTATGATGAGCTTGAGCAAGAGCAACTGCGGCAAGATGACGCAATGCTCCTTGAGGAAGATCGTCTTCAGGCAGCTGTGAAAGCAGCACGCTACCAGCAAGCCTTGCGCCGCTACCATAGCCGCAAGGTTCATGCCCGAAGCCTTGAGGAAGGCGACCTTGTCCTTCGGCGCGTTCAATCGGACAAGAATTCCAACAAGTTGACGCCAAAGTGGGAAGGCCCTTATCGGGTAATACGAGTCACCAGGCCCGGCGCAGTCCACCTGGAGACCGAAGATGCCGTTCCAGTGAGTAACTCCTGGAACATTGAGCATCTTCGCAAGTTTTACCTGTGAGGCGCGGCTTGCCGGGCCCCCCGGCAAGCCACCTTTTGTACAAGCATTGCCGATGATGCATGTAACCCTTTGAACAAAGCCAGGCGCAGACCCTGAGCACAAATAAATGAAGCGCTGGCGCCCTAAGTTATAGCATGCATGCTAACTCGAGTCTCGTCTTTGGTTAGGGTTGATAGTGCTTAACGGCGACTAACCCCTAGCTTAGAGGTCGAGTGTGCGTCTCTTTGTCTTTCTTTTGTCTTCTTTGGTTCACAGGACACACGGATATCCGTGCCGAACCACTTGGGGAGGAAAAGAAGATGAACAGACCAGCATCTAGCCCCCGATAAGCCAGCATTGCCGGGGGCTGCAAGAGCAAAGATTCACCCACGGCGAACCAGAGTTGTCGGGGGCTGCATCTTCAGATAAGTTCTTCATCCCTTATCATGCATTCCATTATGGACTGAGTTATGTGAAACCTCGTTTTCCCCTAAGCTACCGTGCTCCCATAACTCTAGGCCCTAGGGGTCGTTCCTGGGGCCAAGTTTGGTCATAGTCACGGCAGCGAAAGGATGAAACAAGGAGCCAGAACCCGCCTCATCCCTGCCTCCGCCAAAGGCGTGAGGAAGGTCGAGCGAAGTGGGAAGATGGCAAGGCCTGTTGCCGGGCAAGGAAATGTTTATCTTGAAGATATCAAGGATTTACTCCTTGTCGTGGGTTCTACCCACAAACAAATGACCCGGCAAGCATCCCTTTTTCATTAAAAACATTTCACTCAGGTACAGTCCATAGGGAATGAAAAACATGAATGATGGGATTACAAGTTTTAAATTCAGCTAAGGCCCGAAGGCTTACAAACTAAAAAGAGATAAGGTGCCCGTGATCCCTTTCTTGTCCCTCTCCTCAGGAGGCAGGTCAAGGAGGCGAAAAGGGCAAAAGGGGCGCCTAGGCGAGCTACGGGTGGCAGAAGACACCAAGAGAACATCTCGATGGCCGTCCGAAGGCTGGATGGTGATGGCAGCGCCGGAAGCAGAGCTCGAAGACGAGGCGGTAGGACGTCAGCACGCGTCGAAGCCATCGGTGCCTGCGTACTCCGACTTGACGGCCTTGCCGCCCGCCCTCTTCCTCTTCCGCAGCCTCCCAACGCCAGCCGCCCAAGGAGACGACCCCGAGAAGTTCAGAGAGCCGGCGACGCGGATGATGGGGTCGCCGGTGCGGCACGGAGCGGCGCCCGACACCTAATCGGACCCGTCATCCTGCCGCCTACTACCCTCGTCGTCGTTGCCGCTGTCCTCCTCGTCACTCCCGCCCGAGGAGGAGTCTTCACTATCAAAAGAGCTCTCCACGCAGCACCTTGCACGGGTCCCAAAGCACCCGAAGACCTTGACGGAGAGAAGGCCACCCTCCATCGGCTTAAAATGGAGAGTGAGCCCCTCCGTCAAGCGGTGGATATGGGCAAACATCTTCCATCCCCGACGGAGATACATCACATGAGGGGCGGGGAAATCGACGCGGGCCCGCGTGCCACTAATCGCGCAGCCCCTCATGTGCAGCCACAACGACTCCGGCGGATCCAGCTCCATCTCCCGCGCGAATGGAGTCGGGAGACGAAGGCGACGGCGAGGCGGCCGGCGTAGCCTGACGAAGAACTCGCAAGGGTCATCCCCAGCGTGGCCCTCCACGGGGGGAAGAACTGCTGGCGGAGGCGAGGCCGGCGCATCGCCCCGTCCTCCTCTTCCCCGAGCGCCTCGGCCTCGCCCACGGCCTCGCCCACGGCCTCGCCCACGGCCTCGCCCCCTCCCCCTTCCCCTCGCGGCTGGCTCTGCCACCGCGGGTGCAGGAGAAGGAGGGATGCGTTGTCGAGCAGCGACCCTCGCCGCCACCGTTGAAGGACCAGGATTCCCTCTCTCCACGACGGATGGAAGGGGGAGCAGAAGCTGAAGGAAGGAGGAGATGAAGGAATGCGGGACGCCACCCCCCCCTCCCGCTCTTTATAAAGGAACGGGGTGGGGGCTCGGCCGCCCCGCTCAGCCAATCAAGACGCGGAAGACGCAGGGAACTGGGACCGACCCGCCGCCCCAGCCTGCGGCGGCCCGGTTTCCCGCCTCCACCGTTCACCACCCCGAGCGCATGAGAGCCACGTGGCAGGCGTGCAGGACCGAGGCGACGGGTGAGGCGACCTCTCCCCACCCCGTGATCGTGGGGAGTGGACGCCTTGAAGACCACGCCTCGGCCCCGTTCAGTAAATGGGCCGCGCCTCCACGCCTCCCTCCGTTTATGGGGAAGGCGCAAACCGCCCCCTTTACTATGACGTGACACATGCATGCAGAGCTCAGCCCCACGCATGCCGCCCACGTCACACACGCCTCCCTACGCCGCGCCACGCGCGGGAAGCATGGGAAGCATAGCGCGTGAAGAGACTTACCACGGTAAAAACCGCCCCGCTTGCCCGCGCACCATTTTTGGGCCTAGCCCAACAACGCGATTGCGCTTACGAGTGGCCCAGGCCCGGGGGTCCTGTCGGTGTACAAAAAGAGGGGTACACTTTTTGTATCCCTATAACTGTGGACGGGCAGTCTGAGCCACGGGCACCACCACACTGAGCAAGGCAAGGGAGGTGAGCCAAGGTAAGTCTGAAGCTCGGGAGAAGCAGAACGACGCCAAGACCAAGATCACAAAGAGCAAAGGGGACGAAGCGGATCCCCCCGGCAAGATCCTTGCCAGGAGGCGGTTTTAGCAAACCCGGCAAGACCCTTGCCGTGGCAGCTCACCCCACACCTATGGAGTGAGTCACCCTTGAGTCCACTGCCCCCATGGGGCAAGGATTCGGGAGACATCCCTATGGTGGCATGCAGATCTTTGTGAAGACATTCGAGATCAGATACACCCTTCAGAAGATGATGATCCTTGGCGGGATCCCAGCCAAGGAGGACCACAAGGCCCCCGGCAAGAGCCTTGCCGGGGATGACAGCAGGCGCCACGGCAAGACCTGTCAGGACCCTGATTCCAAGTCACATCGATCTAGCCGGTAACACCTCATATCACTTTGCGGCCTCACGCACGGTATCCCACGGGTGTCGCCTTACCATGGCCCGGGACCGTTTGCGCCTTTTGGCTCACGTATATGATAGTGTCGCTAGCATCCATATGACAGAGAACCCGGGCCGACATGGCTAGTCGTGAACCCAAAGCGGCACAGACCTATGGAGACAGGCATACATGAATCACATCGAGCATGTCGGTCATCAGCGAGTGATTCCGGGCTGTAGCACTAGGCTAACAGGACTCCGAGGAACCCGGGCTGTAGCAGGCTAGGCAGGACTCCGGATATCACCGCGTGACATTTCCCCGAAGGGACAGACATAGGAACCAAGTGAAACACATGCCGGCCAGTCAAGTGTCCTGAACAGTAGTGCTGGGCTAGCAGGACTCCGGTGAACCGGGCTGTAGCGGACTACTATGGCTCGAGGAACACTAGACTACATTTCCCCATAAGAAAGGCTGCCAAGGATAAACAACTAGATTGTCGGATCCCACTCATACCAAGCATTTCAATCATACACACAATATGCCCGATATGAGTACATACAACATGGTATCACAACAAAACTCTACAACTCAAGTACTTTATTTAAAGGCTCCCGAGAGCCATACATAACATGTTCATATAGATAGGGGTCACATGACCCGACACTCAAGTCATACAATCATACAAGCACATGCGGAAGCAACTAGTCTGAGTACAGACACTAGAAAGAAAGAAGGCTTCTCGAAGCCTGTCTATCTACATAGGGCCCTCCATGGCCAGGATCACCACCTGGGTGGCTAGTCACTCGTCGACGTCAAGGTCTATGTAGAACCCATCGGAGGGGGCGGTGTTGTTGTCTGAAAACAGTAATTAAGCAAACATGAGTACAAAGGTACTCAGCAAGTCTTACATCAGAACCTAATATACATGCTCATTCTCAAGAAGGTGGTGGGGTTATTGCAGCAAGCCAGCTTTGACTCTTGGCTAAGCTATCCTACGGAACTCCACTAGTAAAATAGTTTTCGCACACAAGTCCACTACTCACCAACACAATACTCCACCGGGGATCCTCTCTCGTTATCCTACGAGAGGGCCATCCTCGGTACTCACACTTATCTTGAGACTTTTAATAGTATCCATTTAAATTGTCTATGAATTGTATAGGCAACCAAGTAGTCCTTTACCGCGGACGCGGCTATTCGAATAGTTTTATACCCTGCAGGGGTGTACTTCTTCATATACGCATTCACCACTTACTGTCGTTTACACGACATGTACTCGGCAACCTTCAAGCGGAAGCCCAGCGAGGGTGTCGGCCACGGCCTACCTAAACACTTAAGTCTCTAGTCCAGGTTTATCGCCTATCCAGGTTCCATCCGCAGGGAGTCCGGCCGAGGTTTCCGCTTACGGCCCCGAATGATGTGAACAGGGTTCCCGAGACACCAAACGGGTGACTCGGTACACCATGCCACGGTGTATCTACCGCAACATAGCCCACCCCTAGGGTCAGCGCTACGCACGGCCGCCAACACATAACCTACAACACCAGAAACTATTTGCAACTCCTGGACAGAGTACTAAGGTATTTAAGAAGCCGAGAGAGTCAATTAAGGATCCCAATGCATGGTAGTAGCTGAATCTTAAATCACACATGCAGATCTCAGTTCTTAGGGACGGCCTCAATGAAACAACCCACCATGTACTCCTACATGGCCTCTCATCGATACCTTTACCAAAACATGTTCCACACATCCCTCACATTACCGACATAAACATTTCACTCTAGCCCATCACCCAGATGAACCAGACCTGACACAACTCTAAGCATAGCAGTCATAGCAAAGTAGGAATCACATACATGGCTCAATCAACTCCTACACATGCTAGTGGGTTTCATCTAGTTACTGTGGCAATGACAGGTCATGCAGAGGATAAGGGTTCAACTACCGTAGCACACAACAGTTTGAAACGCGTTGTCTTAATGCAGTAAACAAGAGCATAAGCGGGAACATGGGTTGTATCGGAATGATCAATGGGTTGCTTGCCTGTTGTAGAGGTAGTAGGGTACTGCCCTTCAGACGGATACTCGGGGTTATCCTTGGAGGCAGAACCTACCACGAAAGACACACTGAACATAATCAACACATGGCAATATGCAACAATATGATGCATGCTATGACATGGCAAGATGAAAGTGTTTTGGCCTAATGCAAGCTAAAACAGAAGGGTATGAACTCATTTGAATCAAAGATTCAAATATTAGCTCATTAAACATGGCCTTATTAGTGCATTACCTTATTCTGCTTAAACAGCAGTGTTAACTTGTTTTGTCATGCATGAAACCATTACAGATGGATAGATTGAATTTTTCTGATCATTTTTCATATATAAATCTTTGCATTTGGAGCTATGGTTGATTTTCTATGATTTTTAGAAGTTTTGACTATTTTCTAGAATTTCCTATTAAAGAATAAATCCAGTAATTGAGTTAATGTGTCAGCACTGCGTCACTGTGATGTCAAGGGTCAAAGGCGCCAGCCCAGGTCAAACCTGACTCGTGGGCCCCTTCTGTCAGTCTCTCAGCTAACTAACAGAGTTAGTTAGTGTTTAGTTAGCACTAAAGTGGGTTAGTTAGGCTCTGGGCCCACATGTCAGTGAGAGAGGGTTAGTTAACGACGTCATTAACCTCTAACAGAGTGATTAGCTCTATTTAAACTAATCTGAATTAGTTAGGAGCCGGCCCCACCTATCAGTGTCTCAAGCGGAGTCAAACTGGGGTCAAACCCCTGGTCAGCGGGGTTAATCCCGCCGGCGTTGAGTCGCCGGCGAGGCCGAGACAGCGGAGAGCTTCGGAAATCGGCCACAGTCGACCAATTCGACCGCAGTTTGGTCCTATGCGTAGTTGGGGCTCGTGCGCATCTAGTGGGGCAAGTGGGAGGAGGCCGGGTGGAGCGAGCTCACCAGAGTCGAGCTCGTGGCGGCGGCCGGAGCTCGGCCGTTGGTGGTTTTGCTGCTGCAGTGAGCTAGCAGGGAAACGGACGCACTAGCGAGGCGCTACGAGGTGCGGTGAGTGCGTTAAGCACCCGCGCTTGACCAAATGGCCACCGAAGTGACGCCGGCGTCGAGCTCACGCGGCGGCGTGCTACGGTGAGCAAGGGGCGACATCTACGGCGAGTAAACGAAGCAGAGAAGAGGGGGGTCGGTAGAGGAGCTCACGGCGGTTGCAGGACGCGTCTCAGCGGGCTCGGGGGAGGTCGGACGTCGTCGGGGCGTTGCCGGAGATCTCGGCGGACCGAGGAAGAAGAAGGCGTCGGGGAGGCACTTGGAGGCGTCTGGCGTCGTGTGAGTCGACGATGAGGCGTGGACGATGGAGGCGGAGCTCACGGGCACGTCAGGGAGGCAAGGGGGTGGCTCTGGTGACAACTACGGCGAACAGCAGCGAGGATCGCGCTCGGCCATCGCGGGAGAGGGTGAGGGAGACGAGGGGGAGAGAGGGGAGGAGTGCAGGGAGGTGTTGGGCGTCTCCGTGGCGCTCGGATGGGGACGAGGAGGCAGCAGGAGGTGGAAGCAGGAGGTGGCCGCGGGAGCACGCGCCGGTGACACGCCTCTGCCTACTGGCAGAGGTGGGTGACGACTGGCATAGGCCGGGTGGGCCGGACCAGCACAGGTAAGGCCCAGGTGGGCTTCTCCCTCTCTCTCTTTTTCTAATTTGTTTTCTTTTTCTATTTAACTGCAACTGTTGGGCTTTATTAAAAATACTAAAACGTTTCCAAAAATCTTGAAAATAATTGTGGGCTCTGTTTAGAATATTTCCAACAGCAAACATTTATTTCCAGAATTATCTGAGCATTTAAATGCCCAAAATCAAATACTTATGATTTAATTCAATGACCTTCTATTGACCTAGAAAATTGTGCACCAATTTTGCCAGAGGTTCTAACCCAAGACAAAGAGGGTGAACTCTTTAGAAGGGCATTTTAGGTTCATTGAAAATAATTTTAGTAAACCCTAGTTGTTTCCAGGGGGGTGTTGGGGGTTCTGTCATCCCCATTTCAAACTTAAAAGGAAATTAAACATGATGCACACTCTAATGCTTGAACTAGCTAGGGTGTGACAACTCACCCCCACTCAAAAGAATCTCGTCCCAGGATTTAGGATCCTCTAGAAAGAAGGTGGGATACTCAAGTCAAAGACGATCCTCCCTTTCCCAAGTGGCTTCTTTCTTGGAATGGTGTGACCATTGAATCTTGAGAAACTTGATATTACGACGTCGAGTGGTACACTCGGCTTGATCAAGGATACAAACGGGATATTCCCGATATGAGAGGTTATCTTGTAGATCAAGCGTTTCGTGGTCCACTCCACGGATAAGATCCGCGAATCAACGCCTGAGTTGAGAAACATGGAAGACATCGTGAACTCTGGAAAGATGCGAAGGTAGTTCCAATTGGTAGGCAACTTCTCCCCGTTTGGCTAGAATGCGAAAGGGTCCAATGTAACGAGGAGCCAATTTGACTTTGATACCGAAACGATGGGTTCCCTTTAACGGAGTAACCCGAAGGTAAGCCTTCTCGCCGACTTCATAAGTCATAGGCTTATGTTTACGATCATATTGACTCTTTTGACGAGATTGGGCTGTTTTCAATTTCTCACGAATAACGCGAACCTGCTCTTCTGCTTCCTGAATCATATCCGGGCCAAAGAGTTGTCTTTCCCCGGTTTCTGACCAGTTAAGAGGCGTTCGACATTTTTGTCCATAGAGAACTTCGAAAGGAGCCTTGCCCAAGCTAGTTTGATAACTATTGTTATAAGCAAACTCCGCGAATGGAAGGCATTTCTCCCAACTCATTCCGAACAAGATGACAGAAGCTCGGAGCATATCCTCCAGAATTTGATTAACTCGTTCTACTTGACCACTTGACTGAGGATGGAAGGCGGTGCTAAAGGAGAGATGAGTTCCCATAGCATTTTGGAAACTTTCCCAAAATTGAGAGGTGAAGAGACTCCCACGGTCTGAGTTAATTTCCAATGGAACACCATGAAGAGACACTATTCGGCAGATGTATAAATCGGCTAGCTGGCTAGCGGTGATACTCTCACGAACAGGTAGAAAGTGGGCTACTTTGGAAAGACGGTCGATCATGATGAAGATGGCATTATTCCCTCTCTTGGTCCTGGGAAACCCAGTGATGAAATCCATACTGATTTTATCCCATTTCCACTCGGGAATAGCAAAAGGTTGAAGGGTGCCAGCAGGCCATTGATGCTCTGCTTTAACACGACGACAAACGTCGCAATTAGCAATGTATTGAGCGATTTCTCTCTTCATCCTAGTCCACCAAAACCTCTGGCGTAGGTCTTGATACATTTTAGTACTACCGGGTTGAATGGTGAGAGGAGATTCATGAGCTTCCTTAAGGATCAACTGGCATAGATGTTGTTTCTTGGGAACCACCAAACGGTTCTCGAAGAAGACAGCACCTCGCTCATCCATGGAGAAACATTTAGCAACTCCGCTAGCGATGTTTTCCTTTATCCGGGATATGCCCTTATCATACCGCTGGGCGGTCATGATTTGATCCATAAGGTTAGGTTTTGCCACCAGGGTGGATAGAAAACCTCGAGGAACAATGTGAAGATTAAGCTTACGAAATTCCTCATGGAGAAGTGGTTGACTTTGTTGTAACATCAGGTTGTTACAATAGGACTTACGACTTAGCGCATCAGCCATGACATTGGCCTTGCCCGGGGTGGAAGTTATTCCTAAGTCGTAATCCGAGATCAACTCGACCCAACGTCTTTGCCTGAGATTCAAATCTGGTTCGGTGAAGATATATTTCAAACTTTGGTGATCGGTGAAGATCTCGCAATGATTACTGAGGAGGTAATGTCGCCAAGTTTTGAGTGCATGGACTACAGCTGCAAGCTCTAGATCATGTGTGGGATAATTTTCCTCATGTGGGTGTAATTGCCGTGAAGCATAGGCAATTACCTGACGATCTTGCATGAGTATGCAACCTAGTCCTTGTCGTGAGGCGTCGCAATAGATAATAAAGTCCTTGGAGAAATCTGGTGGTACCAGTACGGGAGCTAATGTCAGGCGTCTTTTCAGTTCCTGAAAGCTGAACTCGCACTATGGAGTCCACTCGAACTTTTTATCTTTCTTGAGGAGTTCAGGTTAGAGGTTTAGCAACCTTGGAGAAATTCTCGACGAAGCGGCGGCAATAGCTCGCTAAGCCAAGGAAGCTCCGAACTTGCTTGACCGTCTCAGGTGGAGTCCAATCAAGGACGGCTTGAACTCGCTCGGGATTGATAGCAATACCCTTACCAGAGATTACATGGCCTAGATAGGTCACTTATGGCAACCAAAATTCACACTTGGAGAATTTGGCATAAAGGTGATGCTCTCGAAGTTTCATCAATACCAGCCTTAGATGTTTGGCATGTTCCTCTTCAGTCTTGGAGTAGATGAGTATGTCATCGAGGTATACTACGACAAATTTATCCAAATACTCCATGAAGACCGAGTTCATTAACCGGGAGAAGGTGGCTGGGGCATTGGTTAAACCGAAGGACATAACGGTGTACTCGTATTGGCCATAACGAGTAACAAAGGCCGTTTTGGGAATGTCCCCGTTTCTGATTTTGATTTGATGGTAGCCCAACCTCAAATCCATCTTGGAAAAGACTGAGGATCCAGCGAGCTGATCATACAGATCGTTGATCCTGGGAAGCGGGTATTTGTTCTTGATGGTGACCAAATTGACAGGTCGGTAATCCACAACCATTTGATCCGTTCCATCCTTCTTCTTGACGAAGAGGACGGGGCAGGCCCAAGGAGAGGAACTAGGACGGATGAAACCCTTTTTTAAGGACTCATTGAGTTGGTTCTTAAGCTCAGCTAGTTCTAAGGGTGCCATCTTGTAGGGTCTTCTAGAAATTGGAACGGTTCCTGGAACAAGGTCTATCACAAACTCGACATCCCTGTCAGGTGGAACACCTGGCAGTTCTTCTGGAAAGACATCCGGAAAGTCTCGGACTACCGAAACATCCTCAAGGTATGGAAGGGGGTTGGCATTTAGGGAGTAGAGCTGGCGCTTGGCCACTCGAGTTAAGACATTGACTGTCTTGCCCGATGGGTGAGTAAGTTGAACGGTTCTAGTGGCACAATCAATCTTAGCATAATGAGCTGACATCCAGTCCATGCCCAAAATGATGTTTATGTCCGAGGACTTGAGGGCTATTAAGGAAGCAAGGAAGACAAGTCTATCGACAAGAATTTCGTTCCCATGGCTTACTCTAGAAGTTTGCCATTTGGAACCCGGAGTTTGAATTACCATGGAAGTGGGCATGTCACAGAATGTCATGTTATGCATTCGAGCATAGTTCTCGGATATGAATGAATGAGATGCTCCAGTATCGAAAAGAACAGATGCCGGATGGCAGTTAACAAGGAGCGTACCAAGGATGACGTTAGGATCCTCATGAGCCTCCTCGGCTGAAACATAGTTGACATGGCCACGGGCAGTGGTGGCCGGCTTGCCGTAGAATGTCTTTCCCGCGGGCTTACCACGGCCAACAGACTTTCCAGTTTGATTGGGGTTGTTGTTCTGGGGACACTCTCGGCTATAGTGACCTGGCTCTCCACACTTGAAACAAGTCACCACATTGGGACGTGGAGCAGCGTTAGCAGTGGGGCCACCATAGGGCTTGGGCGGTGCAAATTGCTGGTTGGGATGAGGAGCCTCAAAGGATGGCCTCGGGATGAACCTGGTGGTAGTGTCGTGCTTGGGATCCACACCCGGCGCTTCTGAGCTCCAGAGCCGGATGAAGAGCCAAAATCACGGGAGTGCTTGAGTGAAGCGTCATAATCAGTCTGACCTGTCTCAGCACTGATGGCTTTATTGACCAACTTCTGAAAGGAGGTGCACTCGTGCAGACGAAGATCGCGGCGAAGCTCAGGGCTAAGTCCCTTGCGGAACCTTGCCTGCTTCTTAGCGTCAATAGATACCTCTTCAGGGGCATAGCATGCCAGATTCCCAAATTCACGACTATATGCATCCACAGTCAGTCTTCCTTGGGTGAAATTGCAGAACTCCTCCCTCTTGCAATCCATGAGACCTTCCGGAATGTGATGCTCACAGAAAGCCTCACTGAATTCAGCCCAAGTAGTGATTTGGCCGACCGGGCGCATAGCTTCAAAATTTTCCCACCAGAGGCTAGCAGGGCCTTCGAGATGGTAGGCAGCGTAAGTAACCTTGTCGGCTTCGGCTACGTTGGTAGAACGTAGCTTGTGGGTGATGCTGCGAAGCCAGTCATCCGCGTCGAGGGGCTCGACGGAATGGTTAAACTTTGGTGGGTACAGCTTGATAAAGTCATTGATTGACACCAAGTCATTTCGCGGATGGCGTGTAGTGTTTAGCTCAATTCGCTCCAGCAGGCGGTTAGTCTCACGCTTGTTTCTTTCCGCCTCCAGTATTACTTCGGCCAGAGAAGGCGGGTGAGGGAGATTTTCACCCCTAGCTGCACTGGCTTCCCCCTGCTCCGGGGCAGCAGGGTTGCTGCGGGTGTTGACCATCCTAGGAGAAAACAAGACAACGGTTTAGATGAGGATGGCTCAACTTAGCAAGGAAGTGCAGAATGTAATGGATAACACGGAATGCAGAGATGTTCATCCGTATGTCATGGTAATATAAAACTGCCATATATATACCAACGGTCATACACATCATACATAGTTTAGTACAAGCCCAGGCTACAGTACAACTATGATGAAAGACGTTACATCTCATCGGAGGCATTCCAAGCTCCTATACATTATTTGTCTACACCTCCGGAATTGATTACACGCCAAGTCATATTCCACAAGTCACGCAGGACAGTGGAGATACAACTATTACAATACTAGTGATACTACTACTAACTCAGACAGCTCTGTAGTAGTCCTCATAGAAGTCACCTCCATAGCCTAGAAGTTCAACGTGATCATCCGGGAACAGATGGTCCTGAGGAGCCTGTGGACCATAGGGGCTAGGATGAGGTCTTGGACCAACAAACGGTGGCCTGCGAGGACCACGGGGTGGGGTGATGCCCCCCACATCACGCCAATCCACCATGTCTGGCAGAGCAGATCTCACAGGATACAGATCCCTTGTATCCATACATCCAGCTTGCACCGCAGGTGCAAACCGAGTCAATGTGGCCCAATGATCAACACGGGTATTGAAAAGCTCCAACCTCAAGGCCCGATTCTCTCGGTCCTTATCTTCGAGCATCTCGGCAGTGGTACGAGTTAATGAGTCCTCCTGAGTGGAGTCAGCATAGATAGCCTGAAGATACCCTTGCGCTCCCGGAAGTGAAGCTGGCATGTAACGGAAGTCGGTGTTCCGAAGCAGGCCAGTCCGGACTCGCATGATGGTCATCATGGAATAGGCAGCATCCTGCACAGCCATCTCAACAGTAACCCCGAGTCCATAGGAACAGTGAAGGGGCTCGGTAGATCTAGGATAAGAAGGAAATATCCTGACGGTGCAGAAATATTGGCTTTGATTAAAGTCGCGGAACTGCTCTTCGACAGTGTATTCGGGATACCAACGGTAACCCGTCTCGATCATTACCCGGACTAACATAGCAGTATGACCGGGCACGTCGAGGCACTGGGTCAGGCGAACCACTTGGTTTTGAACACGGTTGGCCATCTGAAAGCACAACCACAAAGCAAAGACATTAGAATTGCTAGGGAAAATTGGACAGCATAACAGTTGTAAATGCTCAGAAAAAGATTTGAGACATCCACAACAGTCTGCAATACCACTCAACAACATCATATCAAGGTTCTGATTCAATTCGCAACATACTAAAAATAGTAGAAACTGAACTGGGAGTTGTAACAACAATCCTATAAGCTACTACGGATTAGTAACACGTGAACCTGATAGAAGAAGAGAGCCTAGTCCTTAACCCACGTTGAATGAGAAGAGAAAGACTCAGATCAGAGGGCATAGGGTAAAGGAGTAAAAGAGCCTTATGTTCCCTCCCACAATCAATTCCCCTACATATAACTAAAGCATTTCTAGACTCGACATCGACCAGTTTGGCTCAACGAACCTACAGGCAGTCCAGCTCTGATACCAACGCTGTCAGGACCCCGATTCCAAGTCACATCGATCTAGCCGGTAACACCTCATATCACTTTGCAGCCTCATGCACGGTATCCCACGGGTGTCACCTTACCATGGCCCGGGACGGTTTGCGCCTTTTGGCTCACGTATATGATAGTGTCGCTAGCATCCATATGACAGAGAACCTGGGCCGACATGGCTAGTCGTGAACCCAAAGCGGCACAGACCTATGGAGACAGGCATACATGAATCACATCGAGCATGTCGGTCATCAGCGAGTGATTCCGGGTTGTAGCACTGGGCTAACAGGACTCCGGGGAACCCGAGCTGTAGCAGGCTAGGCAGGACTCCGGATATCACTGCGTGACATTTCCCCGATGGGACAGACATAGGAACGAAGTGAAACACATGCCGCCAGTCAAGTGTCCTGAACAGTAGTGCTGGGCTAGCAGGACTCCGATGAACCGGGCTGTAGCGGACTACTATGGCTCGAGGAACACTAGACTACATTTCCCCATAAGAAAGGCTGCCAAGGATAAACAACTAGATTGTCGTATCCCACTCATACCAAGCATTTCAATCATACACACAATATGCCTGATATGAGTACATACAACATGGCATCGCAACAAAACTCTACAACTCAAGTACTTTATTTAAAGGCTCCCGAGAGCCATACATAACATGTTCATACAGATAGGGGTCACATGACCCGACACTCAAGTCATACAATCATACAAGCACATGCGGAAGCAACTAGTCTGTGTACAGACACTAGAAAGAAAGAAGGCTTCTCGAAGCCTGTCTATCTACATAGGGCCCTCCATGGCCAGGATCACCACCTGGGTGGCTAGTCACTCGTCGGCGTCAAGGTCTACGTAGAACCCATCGGAGGGGGCGGTGTTGTCGTCTGAAAACAGTAATTAAGCAAACCTGAGTACAAAGGTACTCAGCAAGTCTTACATCAGAACCTAATATACATGCTCATTCTCAAGAAGGTGGTGGGGTTATTGCAGCAAGCCAGCTTTGACTCTTGGCTAAGCTATCCTACAGAACTCCACTAGTAAAATAGTTTTCGCACACGAGTCCACTACTCACCAACACAATACTCCACCGGGGATCCTCTCTCGTCATCCTACGAGAGGGCCATCCTCGGTACTCACACTTATCTTGAGACTTTTAATAGTATCCATTTAACTTGTCTATGAACTGTATAGGCAACCAAGTAGTCCTTTACCGCGGACGCGGCTATTCAAATAGTTTTATACCCTGCAGGGGTGTACTTCTTCATACACGCTTTCACCACTTACCGTCGTTTACATGACATGTACTCGGCAACCTTCAAGCAGAAACCCAGCGAGGGTGTCGGCCACGGCCTACCTAAACACTTAAGTCTCTACTCCAGGTTTATCGCCTATCCACATTCCATCCGTAGGGAGTCCGGCTGAGGTTTCCACTTACGGCCCCGAACGATGTGAACAGGGTTCCCAAGACACCAAACGGGTGACTCGGTACACCGTGCCACGGTGTATCTACCGCAACATAGCCCACCCCTAGGGTCAGCGCTACGCACGGCCGCCAACACATAACCTACAACACCAGAAACTATTTGCAACTCCTGGACAGAGTACTAAGGTATTTAAGAAGCCGAGAGGGTCAATTAAGGATCCCAATGCATGGTAGTAGTTGAATCTTAAATCACACATACAGATCTCAGTTCTTAGGGACGGCCTCAATGAAACAACCCACCATGTACTCCTACATGGCCTCTCATCGATACCTTTACCAAAACATGTTCCACACATCCCTCACGTTACCAACATAAACATTTCACTCTAGCCCATCACCCAGATGAACCAGACCTGACACAACTCTAAGCATAGCAGGCATAGCAAAGTAGGAATCACATACATGGCTCAATCAACTCCTACACATGCTAGTGGGTTTCATCTAGTTACTGTGGCAATAACAGGTCATGCAGAGGATAAGGGTTCAACTACCGTAGCACACAGCAGTTTGAAACGCGTTGTCTTAATGCAGTAAACAAGAGCAGAAGCGGGAACATGGGTTGCATCGGAATGATCAATGGGTTGCTTGCCTGTTGTAGAGGTAGTAGGGTACTGCCCTTCAGACGGATACTCGGGGTTATCCTCGGAGGCAGAACCTACCACGAAAGACACACTGAACATAATCAACACATGGCAATATGCAACAATATGATGCATGCTATGACATGGCAAAATGAAAGTGTTTTGGCCTAATGCAAGCTAAAACAGAAGGGTATGAACTCATTTGAATCAAAGATTCAAATATTAGCTCATTAAACATGGCCTTATTAGTGCATTACCTTATTCTGCTTAAACAGCAGGGTTAACTTGTTTTGTCATGCATGAAACCATTACAGATGGATAGATTGAATTTTTCTGATCATTTTTCATATATAAATCTTTGCATTTGGAGCTATGGTTGATTTTCTATGATTTTTAGAAGTTTTGACTATTTTCTGGAATTTCCTATTAAAGAATAAATCCAGTAATTGAGTTAATGCGTCAGCACTGCGTCACTGTGACGTCAGCGGGTCAAAGGCGCCAGGCCAGGTCAAACCTGACTTGTGGGCCCCTTCTGTCAGTCTCTCAGCTAACTAACAGAGTTAGTTAGTGTTTAGTTAGCACTAAACTGGGTTGGTTAGGCTCTGGGCCCACATGTCAGTGAGAGAGGGTTAGTTAACGACGTCATTAACCTCTAACAGAGTGATTAGCTCTAATTTAAACTAATCTGAATTAGTTAGGAGCCGGCCCCACCTATCAGTATCTCAAGCGGAGTCAAACTGGGGTCAAACCCCTGGTCAGCGGGGTTAATCCCACCGGCGTTGAGTCGCCGGCGAGGCCGAGACGGCGGAGAGCTTCGGAAATCGGCCACAGGCGACCAATTCGACCGCGGTTTGGTCCTACGCATAGCTGGGGCTCATGCGCATCTAGTGGGGCAAGTGGGAGGAGCTGGGGTGGAGCGAGCTCGCTGGAGTCGAGCTCGTGGCGGCGGCCGGAGCTCGGCCATTGGTGGTTTTGCTGCTGCAGCGATCTAGCAGGGAAACGGACGCACTAGCGAGGCGCTACGAGGTGCGGTGAGTGCGTTAAGCACCCGCGCTTGACCAAACGGCCACCGGAGTGACGCCGGCGTCGAGCTCGCGTGGCGGCATGCTATGGTGAGCAAGGGGGCGACATGTACGGCGAGCAAACGAAGCAGAGAAGTGGGGGGATTGGTAGAGGAGCTCACGGCGGTTGCAGGACGCGTCTCAGCAGGCTCGGGGGAGGTCGGACATCGTCGGGGCGTTGCCGGCGATCTTGGCGGACCGAGGAAGAAGAAGGCATCGGGGAGGCGCTTGGAGGCGCCCGGCATCGCGTGAGTCGACGAGGAGGCGTGGACGATGGAGGCGGAGCTCACGGGCACGTCAGGGAGGCGAGGGGGTGGCTCTGGTGACAACTACGGCGAACGGCGGCGAGGATCGCGCTCGGCCATCGCGGGAGAGGGTGAGGGAGACGAGGGGGAGAGAGGGGAGGAGTGCAGGGAGGTGCTGGGCGTCTCCGTGGCGCTCGGATGGGGACGAGGAGGCAGCAGGAGGTGGAAGCAGGAGGTGGTCGTGGGAGCACGCGCCGGCGACACGCCTCTGCCTACTGGCAGAGGTGGGTGACGCCTGGCACAAGCCGGGTGGGCCGGGCCAGCACGGGTAAGGCCCAGGTGGGCTTCTCCCTCTCTCTCTTTTTCTGATTTGTTTTCTTTTTCTATTTAACTGCAACTGTTGGGCTTTATTAAAAATACTAAAACGTTTCCAAAAATCTTGAAAATAATTGTGGGCTCTGTTTAGAATATTTCCAACAGCAAACATTTATTTCCAGAATTATCTGAGCATTTAAATTATTTTATAGCATTTAAATGCCCAAAATCAAATACTTATGATTTAATTCAATGACCTTCTATTGACCTAGAAAATTGTGCACCAATTTTGCCAGAGGTTCTAACCCAAGACAAAGAGGGTGAACTTTTTAGAAGGGCATTTCAGGTTCATTGAAAATAATTTTAGTAAACCCTAGTTGTTTCCAGGGGGTGTTGGGGGTTCTGTCATCCCCATTTCAAACTTAAAAGGAAATTAAACATGATGCACACTCTAATGCTTGAACTAGCTAGGGTGTGACAAGACCCTTGCCGGGGCCCCGGCAAGGCCCTTGCCAAAAACACCCGTTGGGCCACCATCAGGCCCATGCCAATCAAACCTCCACCGTTGTTCGCATGCAGCTGCCGACCCAACCAGCTGGGTAGGCACCTGCATGGCGGCATGCAGATCTTCATGGAGACCCACCTCTGCACCACCTCAGTTGCCTGCATGCCTACATGGCACCGCGGACGCCGCTGGCCAGGGCGCGTGTCAACACGAGAGGGAGCGGCGACGAACGAGACAGGGCTCTCCCCCATCCCCGATAAAGCAAGGACACCTGGGAAAGACGCATTAAATGCGCCTTGTCATGTAATGCGAGGGATAACCTCGCATCACTGTTCCCTTTCCACCTCCTGGTGCTACTGTGGCCACCCCTTTCCTATAAAAGGAGGCCCGAGGCGACCAGGAGGAGGATTCGGATTTTTGGAGCTCCTCACGCCCCATAGCTAGCTCAAGAACACAGATATACAATCCACCAAAGTAGGAGTAGGGTTTTACGCATCCCCGCGGCCCGAACCTGGATAAACGAACCATGTGCTATCTGTTTGATCCGCTCTTCTCACGACCCCCCGCCCCGCAACCGTTAGTAGGGATTCTTGTGATCCCATAGGTGTCGTTCCCACTGACAGCTAGGGTTACACAAGGTCGGTTACAAAGGAGGAGATATACATATCCGTATTGCCTAGCTTGCCTTCCACGCCAAGTAGAGTCCCATCCGGACACGGGACGAAGTCTTCAATCTTGTATCTTCATAGTCCAACAGTCCGGCCAAAGGACATAGTCCGGCTGTCCGGAGACCCCCTAATCCAGGACTCCCTCACCCCTAAAAACTAGATGCAAGATCTAGGCAAAGAGAGAACGGGGTCAGGGGCAATACCGGCATCCATGGCTAGATGACGTGGTGGGGATCGAGTCCACCGGAGGAAATGGAGAGGGATGGCACAAAACGGCGGCCTGCCAAGGCCTTCCTGCGGCGAGGCGTCGCTGGAGCGACGAAGAAGACGAGCGAGTGGGGGCGAATGGGTATGGGGGAGAAAACAACTCCCCCTGCCCCGACATAACCCCCACTACCCGCCCCGCAGCGGTAGTACCGCTGGGGTGGGTGGTAGTACCGCTTGACGCTTGTCAGCGGTAGTACCGTGCATGCCGCGGTAGTACCGCTCTCCCGCAAAGACGACTGGCCAAAAGGCTTAGCTCAAGAAAAAGAAAACGAAACGAAAGTGAGAACCAACACACACACAAAACTGACAAAAACAAACATCTCCGAGAGAGGGCGGTGGCCGAGGCCACCTATGTTTGAGTTCAGAGGTATGGCGCCGCGAAGATTTTAACCTCGGGCCCAAGACCAACACTCATCTTTGAAGCACAAGTACCATCAAAAATGGCTAATGTGAAAGAGTTTGATTAGTTTATGCATTATGGGGGGAGGGAAAGTTCATTGAGAGAACAACAATCCCACTATGTCCATGCCTACACCTAAACTAGACAACAAGTTGAGTATGGTGGGGTGTGCAAGGGTTCAAGTCACATTGCTCGAATCAATGATATTTATCTCATGCCTTAACTCGCGAAATCTTGCTTCATCCAAAGGCTTCATGAAAATATCTGCAAGGTTATCAAGAGTGTTGACATAGTTGAGCTCGATCTCCCCTCGCCTAATATGATCTCGGCTGAAGTGATACCGAATCTCAATATGCTTCATCTTGAAGTGTTGCACCGGGTTGAGAGAGATCTTGATGGCACTTTCATTCTCACACCAAAGAGGCACTTTCTCACAAATGACACCGTAATCCTTTAAAGTTTGCCTCGTCCAGAGAAGTTGTGCACAACAACTACCGGCAGCCACATACTCCGCTTCCGTGGACGAGAGAGATACGCAACTTTGCTTCTTGGAAGACCAACTCACCAAAGAGCAACCAACAAATTGGCACCCTCCGGAAGTGGACTTCCTATCCACTTTGTCTCCCGCCCAATCCGAGTCCGAATAACCTACAAGCTTGAAGTTTGCTCCCCTTGGGTACCATAAGCCAAAGTTTGGGGTATGAGCCAAATATCGAAAGATTCGCTTGACCGCCACAAAGTGACTTTCCTTAGGTGCGGCTTGAAACCGTGCACAAATTCCCACACTCAACATGATATCCGGTCTAGATGCACAAAGGTAAAGCAAGGAGCCAATCATGAAGCGATATACCTTTTGATCCACCGCTTTACCATTGGGATCAATGTCAAGTTGGCACTTGGTGGGCATGGGAGTGGAAGCCGGCTTGACATCACTTAGCTTTAATCTCTTGAGCATGTCTTGAGTGTATTTGGCTTGGTTGATGAAAGTTCCTTCTCTCCTTTGCTTCACTTCGAACCCGAGAAAGAACTTGAACTCTCCCATGGAAGACATCTCGAACTTTGAGGTCATGAGAGCGGCAAATTCCTCATTGAAAGATTTGTTAGGGGAACCAAAGATAATATCATCAAAATATAATTGGCACACAAACAACTCCCCTTTGACCTTCTTAGTAAAATGAGTGGGGTCGATTAGCCCAACTTCAAAACCACGGTCTTGTAACAACTCGGTAAGGTGGTCATACCACGCACGTGGGGCTTGTTTAAGGCCATAGAGTGCCTTATCGAGTTGATACACATGATCGGGAAAGTAGGGATCCTCGAACCCGGGGGGTTGCTTGACATATACCAATTCATTAATCGGACTTTTAAGGAAAGCACTCTTCACATTCATTTGTTGTAACTTAAAGTTATGATGAGAAGCATATGCAATCAACATGCGAATGGATTCAAGACGAGCAACGGGGGCAAAGGTTTCACCGTAGTCGATACCCTCGACTTGGGAGTAGCCTTGTGCTACCAAACGAGCCTTGTTGTGAATGATAATCCCATGAGCATCTTGCTTGTTCTTGAATATCCACTTGGTTCCAATGACATTGTGGTTCTCCGTTGGCCTTGGCACCAATCTCCACACTTTGTTGCACTCGAAGTTGTTGAGTTCTTCATGCATGGCATTGAGCCAATCCAGATCTTCGAGTGCCTCATAGACCTTTTAGGGCTCAAGACACGAGACAAATGCGTGATGTTCACAATAGTTTGCTAATTGTCTATGAGTACTTACCCCATTTCTTAAGCTTCCAAGCACATTTGTCATGAGATGATCCTTGGTAGAGAGCTTGGAAGCAATCTTGGCGGCACGACGCTCCAATTCCTCCTCGGGGGTGAGACGAGGAGTGGTCACTTGATCATCTTGAGTGTCGTCTTGAGCTTGTTCTTGATCTCGAGGAAGCTCCAGATCTTGAACTTGCTCGGAGGAGAGAACTTGGCCTTGGGCATCACTTGATGTTACAACACCATCTTGAGATTGACCTTGCCCTTGGTCTTGTTCTTGAGGTTGAGGGCCTTTACTTTGTTCTTCGGAAGCGTGTGGGTCTTGGGTTGGTGAAGGTTCCACTTGAGTGGAACATTGTCCTTCTCCTTCGGCCACAAGGGGTTCCTCAATGGGTAGGATATGACCAACACCCATTCTTCTTATGGCTTGGGGAGGAATTTCATCACCTACATCACAAGTACCACTTTGCTCCACTTGGGAGCCGTTATTCTCATCAAACTCCACGTTACACGTTTCCTGAATAAGTCCCATGGACTTATTGAGAACACGGTAAGCATGAGAGTTTGTAGCATAACCAACAAATATGCCCTCATAAGCTCTAGCCTCAAATTTAGACAAACGGACACCTTTCTTGAGAATGAAACACTTACACCCGAACACCCGAAAGTACTTGAGGTTGGGCTTGTTACTGGTGAGTATCTCATATGGAGTCTTGTTCAAGACTTTCCGGAGGTAGAGACGATTAGATGCATGACACGCGGTGTTGATGGCTTCGGCCCAAAAGTTGTAGGGAGACTTGAATTCCGCCATCATCGTCCTTGCTGCATCCATCAACGTCCGGTTCTTCCTCTCCGCTACACCATTTTGTTGAGGGGTATAAGGTGCGGAATATTGATGCTTGATTCCCTCATCACTCAAAAACTCATCCAAGGTGTAGTTCTTGAACTCAGAGCCGTTGTCACTTCTTATAGTCAAGATCTTTGTATTGTGTTGTCGTTGAGCTTCATTTGCAAAGTCGATGACGGTTTGTTGGGTCTCGCTCTTCCTCTAGAAGAAATATACCCCAAGTGTATCTTGACGCCACAATCACCAAGCAATACTTTCTACCGCCAAGACTATCAAAGGATGGAGGCCTGAAGAGATCCAAATGAAGGATCTCCAAAGGCCTCTTCGAGTAGATGATAGTCGTGGGAGGGTGAGCCTTCTCATGTAGCTTTCCTTTGATACAAGCACTGCAAGCACGATCTTTGGCAAAACTAACATTTGTTAGTCCACGGACATGGTCCCCCTTGAGAAGACTTTGCAAAAATCTCATATTGGCATGGGCTAAATGGCGATGCTAAAGCCATCCCACGTCAACCTTAGCCATTAGGCATGTCACGGTCTTAGTGGGTCGCTCCGAAAAGTTAATCACATAGAGACCGTTCTCGACATGCCCAAGTCTACTTTAAGAGTCTTGCTCCACAAGAGGTCCACGGTATCAATATCAAAGAAAGTGGCAAAGCCCATAAGTGCTAGTTGACGAACGGAAAGTAAATTGTATGCAAGGGACTCAACAAGCATGACCTTCTCGATCGTAAGATCATGAGAAATGACAACTTTGCCGAGTCCCAATACCTTAGAGGACGAGGCGTCACCCCACTCAACATTGGTGGGCATGGATGGAATCTTTTGCACGTCCACCACCAAGTCCTTGCTTCCGGTCATATGATTAGTCGCTCCACTATCGAGCAACCATGATCCCCCACCGGAAGCAAACACCTACAAGAGATCAATGCTTGGTTTTAGGTACCCATTTTGTAATGGGTCCTTTGATGTTAGTAACAAGGGTCTTAGGAACCCAAATAGACCATTCAATGTACTCATAAGGAGAACCAACAAATTTGGCATAAACATGCCCATCTCTAGCACGGCACAACACATAAGAAGGGTTAAAGTCGCCAGCTTTGTTGGGAATGGAAGTGTTGCCCTTCTTGGCATCACTACCCCTCACGGAGTTCTTCTCATTTTCCTTAGTAGCACCCTCTCCCTCCTTCACAAAAGTTTGCTTGAGAGGAGGAGGTCGTTTGGCCTTGTCATTCTTCTTCTTGTTCTTGGACTTGGGCATGTACCCAATCCCTTCCTTGGCCACAACTCCCTTTTGGTTAGTCAAAAGGTCATTGAGGTTCTTCTCGCCTTGTATGCAAGACACAAGACCTTTCTCAAGTTGCACCTTTAGCTTAGCGTTCTCCTCAACAAGAAGCACATGCTCACAACATGGGTTAGTAGCATTTGCATTATCAATTAACATCATACGAGGAAAAGTGGCTTTCTCCTTGGTTAGCTTTACTTGAAGTTGATCATGAGACTCTTTGAGGCTAGCATGAGCACCCTTCAAGACCTTGTGAGCCTTGTCAAGTAGATCAAACTCCTCTTTGAGTCTAGCAAGATCAACCCCAAGCTTGGCCTTCTCGGAGTTTAGCACACGAGAGACAACAAGAGCATGATCAAAATCTTTCTTTAACTTAGTGTGATCAACATTGTGTGACTCCTCAAGAGCCAAACAAAGACCACGCTCTTCCTCAAGAGCATTGGAAAGATCCGAAATTTCATCAGCATAGTCACGACTATGCCCCTCCATCTTGGAGATAGTATCTTCGTGAGTCTCGATCATGTCATTGGCTTCACCAAGTTGCTCCAAGAGAGCAACAAAATGCTTCTTGGATTTACCCTTGAGTTTACCCATAAAGGACTCAAACTCATTTTCCTCCACATTGGATCCCTCATATTCATCAATGCAATCCGTCAAGGAAGGATTATTAATGATGGTAGTCTTGATGTTGGGGGTTACCTTGTTGGTGGCTTTAGCCATGAGGCACTTGGCGGTGATGTTCTCATTGGGTGAGTCGAAGAGAGACACTCGTGGAGTTTTTGCAATGGCAACGGAGGCCATGGCAACCGACTCACCATCTTCATCATCATCCTCATGGTACTCTTCTTGAACCACCAACGCCTTGTGAGGGGTCTTCTTGGTGAAGTTGCTCTTGTTGGGGAAAGACTTGGCTTTATCCTTTCGGATGAGCTTGCCACCATTGTATTCTCTCTTCTCATACGGACACTCCACAACAAAATGGCTCACATTGCCACAATTGTAGCAAGTCCTCACACGTTGCTTGCTCTTCGTGCCACTTGAGTTGTTCTTGTTAAAGTTTGGCCTTGAGTTATTCTTGCTCCAAAATTGCCTTGAAGCAAGTGCCATGTGTTCATGATAGGCATACTTTGTATCTTCGGGGTTGCTTTCCTCTTCTTCCTCTTCTTCTTCTTCTTCAACACAAACCTTGACCTTCAATGCAAGGTTGGGCTTCTTTGCCCTTTGAGAGCGAAGCACCGCATTGTCGGTGGTCTTGTCCAAGATGTTCATAGCCACAAACTCATCCAACACTTCACTTGAGGTCAAGGTGTGGAAGTCCGGCCTTTGACGAATGACGGAGGACACGACCTTGTGGTAAGGCATCATTGCCTTGAGGAATTTGCGCTTGATCCAAATGTCATCCGTGTCCTTGCTCCCATGATCTCGGAGTGAGACCGCGAGTTTGGTTACTCTCCGATAAAGCTCACGAGGTTCTTCATCTTCTTTCATAGCAAACTCATCGGCTTCATCTTGCACTACTTCATAGTTGGAGCGTTGAATGCTTGCGCTTCCCTGGTAGAGAGAGACAACACAGAGCCATGCATCTTTAGCCAAGGCGAAGGGCCGAAGATGAGGTAGATCTTCGGGTGGAATTGCATCTTGGATGATGAAGAGAGCATTCTCATTGAATTGATTATCCGCGGCTTCTCGAGGAGTGAAGTTTCTTGGGTCATGCGGATAGAAACCTTCTTCAATGATTCTCCAAAGATTAGTATTCACATGATTTAAATGACGCTTAAAGCGATAAACCCACGAATCAAAGTCCTCATTTTTCACAATCTTGGAGGGAGGACCGGCATGATTCAAACGAGTGGAAGGAATCGGTCCACCATAAACAAGTGGTGGTTCCACATGGGCAAAGATGCCGATGCCATTTTTACCACTAGAAGAAGGAACCTTTTCACTACTAGCTTCCCCCTTGTCGGAGTTAGCATCTGTCACCTTGTTGATAGTTTAAGCCCTTCAATGAATTTAGTGAACATGCTTTCAACCTCGGTCGTCGTTGAGGTTTTCAATGTCTCCAAGGCTACATTGAATTCCTCATGAGAGACCGAGGTTCCCCCATCACCCGTAGACGAGATCGGATTCACACCGGAGTGCTCCTCCACACCGTCTACGGTGTCAACCATACTCTTTGAATGACAAAGTCCTTAGTAAAGAGACGAGGCTCTGATGCCAATTGAAAGGATCGATATGGTTGACTAGAGGGGGGTGAATAGGCAACTAACAATTTTTAGCTTTTCTTTACCAAATTAAACTTTGCATCAAAGTAGGTTGTCTAGATGTGCAACTAGGTGAGCAACCTATATGATGCAACAACAACGAGCACACAAGCAAGCAAGAGAAGTAACACTAATAAGCTTGCACAAGTAAAGGTACGAGATAACCAAGAGTGGAGCAGGTGAAGACGAGGATGCGTTATCGAAGTTCCTTCCTTTTGAGGGGAAGTACGTCTCCGTTGGAGCGGTGTGGAGGCACAATGCTCCCCAAGAAGCCACTAGGGCAACCATATTCTCCTCACGCCCTCACACAATGCGAGATGTCGTGATTCCACTATTGGTGCCCTTGGAGGCGGCGACCGGACCTTTACAAACAAGGTTGGGGCAATCTCCACAACTTAATCGGAGGCTCCCAACAACACCATGAAGCTTCACCACAATGGACTATGGCTCCATGGTGACCTCAACCGTCTAGGGTGCTCAAACACCCAAGAGTAACAAGATCCACTAGGGATTGGTGGGGTAATCAAATTTATCTTGGTGGAAGTGTAGATCGGGGCCTTCTCAACTAATCCCGAGCAAATCAACAAGTTTGATTGGCTAGGAAGAGAGATCGGGCGAAAATGAGGCTTAGAGCATTAATGGAGCTTTTTGGGGGAAGAGGTAAGTCAACGAAGAAGAAGAGGACCCCCTTTTATAGAAGGGTATCCCATCCAACCGTTACCCCCCAAAACAGCCCCGCACAGGGAGGTACTACCGCAGGTGGCAGCGGTACTACCGTTGGACCCAGCGGTACTACCGCCCAGCCTGGGAGGGCTCAAAGGGAGAGCAGGAAACGTGCCCAGCACGGTACTGCCACGGTGGTAGGGCGGTACTGCCGCTTCTACAACCACTGCAAAGTGCCGCTCAACCCGACACGAGAGGCGACCCCCTCGAGTCGACGCGGTAGTAGCCCGGTACCGCAGCGGTACTGCGGCTGAGAACCACAAGCGGTACTACTGCTGGGTACCGCGGTACTACCGCTCAGACACAAATCAGCACAACTGCAAGGGGAATGAGCTCTCTAGTTGAAGCGGAAAGGCTTAGAGGGTGAGAGACGGATGTGAACATGTTGATTCCACCCAAGCCTTACCAAAGCAGACCCCCTCTTGATAGAACGGTGACTCCTACGAAACTAGTCCACCAAGCAAGAAACGAAAGAGCTACACCGTCTTGAAAAACACTCTGAGGGGAAAGAAATCATATCGTGCCAAAGGATGAATCTCCGAAAGGCTCAAAGCACACGGTTAGTCCGCAAACATGTTGTCATCAATCACCAAAACTACATCGAGAGAGATATGCCTTAACATCTGCCCCAAACCATTTATCACATTGTAAGGCGAACTCTATGGCCCGTCAAAGGACATTCTCCTGCAGCCAAACTTGAAGGCACGATGAAGACATTGGTGTTCTATATTCTGAATGTCATCAGTTTCAATGCTCAAGACTTCTTCATCAGGTAACTTACTGTACATGGAATTGATCTATTTGGCCTGAAGTTTTATGCTTCGTGGGTGATGCGTTTAATCAAGCTTCACTCTTCTGTCAACTATCAGCCCTCTGCACGCAACCATCTTATCTTCTTGCCTGAGGTTGATATGTCTGTCGAAGCCATCTACCTTGAGCCTGCCAAGGAGCCAATTTATCTTCATAATGTTGATCGCCAAAGCTTCACGCAACCAATTGACGGAGTCCTTGCTGCTACTCGTGTCTATCCTCTGGCTGGCAATACACGCGCACCTCATCGTGCAACTACTAAAGCCACTGAAAGCACCATTGCTCAAAGGCCTCGGAAGCGATCTCGTGTGCTCGATGACCGAGAGCTTCTTGTGGCCTTGCATCAGAAACAACATAGGCACCATGACTGGCTAAAGCGTTAGATGCAGAGCATCTTGGTGGACGTCAATCACATCAGAAACCTGGCCACCAAGAACTCATTCATTGCCCATGCATCTTGTAGGAGGTCCTGGAAGACTCTCACATTTCTCTACTCTGAAGATGATCTTCGCGAAGATGGCTTCACTGCGGGTTTCAAATTTGACTCCACTCCTCCTTGCAATGCAAGCTGGCGTCGAACTCCACCCATTAAAGATTCTGAGTATTCATCTTCGGCTGCAACTGTTGTTGCGAGAGTCGTCGACGAAGAAGACGATGCCACTTCACCAGCCATGGCTTCACTGCGTCTCGACACTACACTGGTCCCTCTGCACCACCAAACTCCAACGTCGACCCTGCACCTTCATCTACTCCTAATGGGAATGAGTAGATGCTCTATGTCTTCAAACCTTTTTGGTCCTTACTGACAAAAGGGGGAGAAGCATATGAGTTGATAGTCTTCAAGCGGGTCCATATGGGTGGTTGCTATTTTTTTGCTAAGTGATTACAACTCTCGTTTTTTTTGATACATTTGGTTCTTTGGGTTGTAACACTTAAACTTGATGATCGTCTGCCACTTTGTCTGCTACTTTGTGATGCGATGATAAATTCCGCATGAAGTCATTCCGCAGACGTCCATTTTTCATTATGCATGTCATTATCTCCGTTATATCTTTATATGCATAATGAATTGTCTTCATCAGTTGAAGAGGATCTCCACAAATTAAAACCTGCCATGTGCATTTGCATTCAAGAGAAAACTACTTATATGCACATCTTTAGGGGGAGCCTTTTGCTACTCATGAAGACAATACCTTTACTCTTACAATTTCACATACTTTTATCCCCGTTGAAAACTTCAACCAGTTTGTCATCAATCACCAAAAAGGGGGAGATTGTAAGTGCATCTAGTGCCACCCCTAGTTGGTTTTGGAGTATTGACGACAAACTTGGTTGAGGGACTAATGTGTTTGTGAGAATTGCAGGATAACACAGGTAGTGGTCCCTCATTGATTCGGTTTACCTACCAGAGATGACCCCTAAAAATGTGTGAAGACATTGAAGACAATGGTGGTCTGTGAAGAGATTCACATTGAATACTATGACATGAGAAGACATCGCATGAAGACTATAGATTACGAAGACATAGTTGTTTCGTAGTTTCCTTTTCTTCTTTGTTCAGTCATAGGAACCACCGTACTATTAAGTGGGTCCAAGTGAACAAAGTCGGAGTGAATGAAGTGATGCTCAACCAAATCCTATGTCTTCGAGCGAAGACAATGAGAGCAAAGTCAGCTTTACTTGTAGCCCAAGTCAAGCTGCCGCTTGTGTTTGAAATCTGACCGTTGGACACGTGTCAGTTCCTTAGTGACCCAGGGTCATTTCGTACAAATTAGGTTGGGTTGCCTCCTTGCTATAAATAGCCCAGCCCCTACACCATAAATTGGTAGCTGCTCAGAGTTAGTGCACGGCTTTTGTCGTTTGAGAGCAACCCACCTCCGAAGCTTTTGAGAGAGAAATCCTTGCAAGGACAAAGCCCTAAACACCCAGAGCCAAAGAGTGTTAGGCATCACTGAAGTCTTTCTGTCTGCATGATCTGAAGACTTGTTACACTTGAGGATCGTGAATCCTCCAGCCGGTTAGGCGTCGCGTTCTGAGCATCCAAGAATCATTGTGGATCGCCGGTGAACGAAGTCTATGAAGGTTTGGAAGTCTACCTTGAAGACTTACCAGAGTGATTGGGCGAGGACTGTGTGTCCTTAGCTTAAGGGGAATAAGGTGAAGACGTGATCTTCTGAGTTGAATCTCAGCCTCCCTAACCAGACATACAGTTGTTACAGCAACTGAAACTGGTCCAACAAATCCCTATCCTCGCCAAGCAACTGGTTCTATCATTTACCTCTCTTTACTTACAGTTTGTCTTTGTGAAGTCATTGCCTGCTTGCATGATCTGATTGACTTCATTGTGTAAAGACTGTTGTTGTTTGGCTTTATACTATCTTCCATCCTGATCCATACTAGTCTTCGTGCTTTCACTTCATTTCTTACTTGACTATGGCTTGTCTAGTGTAGGCTACCTTCCGCTACATATCAATAGGTTCAGTTCTACTGTTTGTCTTCAAAGCCCCTGTGTATTGAAGACATTCATAAAAATCGCCTATTCACCCTCTCTCTAGTCGATAACTAGCACTTTCACCATGCCTCTGGTCTATGACCATAGCTGGCGACGGCGACATCTTTGTCCTTCGTGTCCTTCTTGAAGGCGTTGTTGTGTCGTGCCTCTCCTCCCATGCATGCTCAGAGGGAAATCTCACCTCCAAGCTCCTAGATCAAGCATCTTGCGTCGTTTCCTCCTTGGTGGCTTCGTCTTTGAATCTGACCAGCTGATGAGACCAGCAGTTGGTGGTTGTCTGCTTGCTGGCAATGTGATTTGTGTGGCAACGACAAGGCCTGTGAGCCAAGCAGGGTCATGGCTTGTCCTTCTAATGTCGTCGTTTTAATGTGCGGGGAACGAATAAAACTGGCGGACAGGAGCACCCATTTTAAAAGAAATAGCAATTGCATAAATGGTCAAAAAATCTTGAATGTTTTTGGCAACAAACTTGCTCAAGGGTTACACTTGCGCAAAAAGATTAGGGAAGAAATGACTTTCGTGGTATTGTTGGCGAAAAAACAAAATCAGCATTATGTTAGGTACTATTCACTCTATATTGTCCTCGATTTCTTGTTCGCTTAGATATTTTGCGGGAGTTCTCTTTGTCAAAATTTAAAAATACAAGTACGACAGTAGGTCAACTATGTTCGAAAAAGTTTGCAAGAATTTTGACTTTTTCCTGAATTGCTATTTTTCCGTAATTTTTTATCAGGTTCATCTACAACCAAATATATTAGGATATTTTTCCTTTTAGATGTGTCTATGATGTTTCTCACTTTGATGGGAAGAAGTCAAAGTTGTGTCTCGGTATCATTGTGGCAACGATGACTAGTGAAAGGCCGTTTAGCTGGTGGCACTCTTCGATTGATGTGTTGGATTAGGTCAGTGTGTGGATTGTAACTTTACCCCGTGAGGCTCGTTGGCAGAATCAGAGTTACTTGGTCCTTGACGCATTTAGTGTAGGCTATTTGGCATATGCTTACTTGGTTCTCGTGTGTCGTTTGTTCGGAGGGGCATTAACGGATAGTCTATAATGAAGTCGGAGTCGTTTGCTCGAAGAGAAGTGATTACAGTAACATCGTAGGCAACCTCGACGGCATCCTCTTCTCACCTCGGCGGTGTGTGTGAGTCAGGTCCGTCAGGGTGCACTTTTTTCTAGTTGTGCTGTAACGGTGTTTACCTATAATTAAGGGAATCCTCAAGGCACATGATTTCAGAGAGCAAAATGATTGAGGGAGAAACCAATGATGCTATTTGCAAGCACTGCACGTACTGTCGTAGTACTCGGTACAGTAGCATCAACACGTGCAGCTGCTAGGTGGTTGTCCTCTGAGCCTGTCGATCACTGTACTAGCACTCTCCTCTGAGGTCTCACTGAAGCCACCGACCGTGGCTGCATCGCAAGTGCGGCAGTGCCCGAAACACACGTCGCAGATGGATCGCTTTCCACGGTGCGACGATGCGCTCCACAGCCTAGGGCGTGTTTGGTTGCCGTTTGCTACAGGGCCTGTATCGCATACACTTCTCAAACTAGTTTGGTTGAATAAAAACAGGCCTTAATATGTCATCTCTCAGTTGTTTGGTTGGCTGTATCTAGTGTCCCTGCATTAGGTAATACCTAAATGCACTTTGTTTGGTTGCCTGCATTGACCCGAGCGGCACATGAACACGGTGTTTGGTTGCATACGGAGTACATGTTATGCTGACCTTGTACCCTAGTTGGTGAGCTTACCAACACCTAGCACACCAACGCCATAGCACAGCAATGACGATGAACTGGACGAAGATGATGAAGTTTTTCAACTTCAGCCCAAACTGACGATCCACCTTGACACCTCCAACCTTGCGACTGTCAACACTGCTGCCGTGTGTTCGCACCCAGTCGGAGTAAGCTTGTTCTGCTGCCTGCCTAGTCTTGAACCCTCTATGGGTGTTGTTGCTATAAGATGCCACTTGTGCATTGGCCTCTTCTCATGAACTATAAACCCCTGGAACCTTACCGACGAATACGGCATACCACTTGCCCTAACAATGCACAAGAGCAAGAGTTGAAGCAGCAAATCAATGAAGCACACAAGTAGCAAATAAAGTAGCACACAAACAACAATGAAGCAGAAGAGAAGTAAAGCATGCATGATCATACGGCATAGCAAGTTCTTCCTAGCACTACCTTGGTGTTAACCTACCACCACATCCAAAAGAGGGTGTCGTCCTACCACCGCAAGTTCACCATCAGCGTGAGGGGTTAGTATATACCACCTCACCAAAATATACAGACCATGAAATAGTTTTTGAGCCATAGCTACACAAAATGTATGTCTTCATCGTCATCGTCGTCGCCACCGCCATCGCCGTCGGGGATCATGCACGCTCACACGCAGCACTACTCTAGTAGTAGTGCTTGCCCATCCAACTCCTGAGCCACAGCACCCTGTGAGCGTCGGCCATGGCAATGAACCCAACACCCTGGGCATTGTTGTTAAGCAGGTGGCTGAGAGCTGTCATGAGAGCCTCGTAGCTGAAGCCACCCTGGGTCATGACAGCGCCATACAGGTCAGGGTGGACGTCGAGGGGCTTGCACTCCCTGATGGCTATTGTCACCTTCTTCACCGCCTCAGTCATGTTGCAGAAAACATTGATCTCCTCCTCCATCAGGCCTCCTCTCTTCCTCTTCCTATCATGGACGGGGTCAAATGGCTTGTCGAAGGGCTTTGCAGCGTGCTTGTCAGGGCCATCGAGGACCTCGACGTCCGGGGTCCCAGGGAAGTCTGGCATGGGAGAACCGAGAGGCTCCCCCGAGCCCATGGCATGCTTCCCAATTGCCAGCCCGAAGGAGAAGATGTGCTGCATCTGGTTGTAGTTCTGTACGGGTGTGTTGAGGAACTCAGCGTCCCTTGGGTGGTCCTAGGAATGAAACACAAGTGTTGTTAGTTGTGATTAGGAGTAGGCAATGATGTACAATATGAAAAGGAAGAGGGTTGTGAGCTAACCGCGACATGGTCGGCGTAGTGCTCTACCTCCAAAACTATGGAGCAAGTGTTCTCATCCCATGAGGCACCGCTAAGGTCTCTCAGCCTGGACACTTGGATCCATCGACTTCTCCACTTCCTTAGATGGTTGTACACCTGGGTGGCAGACACCTCTTGCCCATAGAACTCGAACACCTGCTTCGCAACGGTGTTCAAGTGCACCTCCTTGAAGCCCTTGTCAGTCCTAACTTCACTAGAGATGAGCTCACACATCTTGTTCAGCACGAACATGGACATGAACGGCTGCCACTTCATGTTATTCGACCTACCATCCTTCTTTGCCTTTGCTGCTGCTAGCTTGAGTGCGGCGGCTGCTGCAAGTAGTTGGCTCAACGAGCACTACTGGCACATAGAGGGAATCAGAGGCGAACACCTCTGAATCAGGTGCCATCTGGGACTTAGGCTGCGAGTCCTCGACAAACGATGGAGCAAACTGACGTTTGGACAAGACAAGGGCCTGAATAAGATCTTGCGTCTGCGTGGTCATGTCCTACAATCGTAGCACGCATTGACAGTAAGCATAGCACACAACATACCGGACAATCCATGAAAGCAGAAGCATACATGTACATGGTTCATCACTATCATAGTAAGCACATGCTTCATCGCTACCCTACCAAGCAGACCGGATAATCTATGAGCAGGAACATACAACTAAAACAAACAGCATGCTACAAATGGACAACCAATAGCTACAAATCACAGATCTAAGCATGATTCAACACAAGTACAAGGTTCAACTTAAAACTCTACTACTAATCTAGCCTACCACATGCTTGAACATCTAGCCCTGCCACAAATTGCAACCGCAGCATAGCAATCAACCATATCAGCTCACAGATCAGACCACTAATCAACCATGCATCCAGACCAAACCCTAGCTGCAGCTCAGATCTAGCTAGAAGGAACAGAGAGAAAGGAGATTGAACTCACAGAGGCCATGGTTGTAGCTTGAGGACGAGGGGGGCGGTCATGGAAGATCAACGCCGGCCGGTGAAGGAGCGCCGACGCCGTGGACCGCCGGCCGATGAAGATGCGCCGCTTACCTGCTCGTCGGTGCCGATGCGCGTCGGCGGGAAAGCTCGAACGGAGGAAGAATGATGGCGGGAGTTGGGGCGGTGAGGGATGGGCTAAATAGGGGTGGACTTGGCGGGAGGTGAGCCGAAATCCTCCCGCCAATTTTTCGGCGACGCGGGCAAGCTCGCGCCATCTCCCCTGCTCGCGCGAGGAGAGAAGCGCGTTGCCCTCCCCTGCCTCGCACGAGCCAGACTCGCGAGCTACTGCCGATTCGGGTGTTTCCCTTGAGCCTGGCCTAGACGTGTTTTAAATTCTGTGCGATGCGGGCCGCATAGTAAAAGCAGCTAACCAAACGGGTCACTTTCTTCTCGCGTGGACTAGGTTGTGCCTAATGCGGACAACCAAACACACACCTAATGGATGCGGGATGCCGTCGCCTCGCCGTCTCGACCTGTCGACGCTTCGTCTGGTAACCGGATGGACGGGTCGTCATGCGTCCGGGTCCGGCTCTGGTCGACAATCACTGAAGGTACACCCATTAGGCAATGGTGTCTTGTAAGGCTGATGCGTCCACTTTTGGCGTAGGAATATAGGACACGACAGTGTCGAGGAAATGGCTTGAGATTGGGCGCTTTGCAGCAGCCAATGTTGAGATGGTAGGTCGATCGAAAAACGATGGTTGAGATGGCACGTCGCGCGTGTTAGTTGCGCCGAAGGGAAAGATACGTAAAAAACCTAAATCTGAACTAGGGCGGGTCCAGATGTGACAAAAATGCTAGGGGTGTGTTTAGTACATCAAGATGTGCATGTTGGTTGGTACTCCCTCCATTTCACAATATAGTGCTTCCTCTATCTATGTGCTTTAATTTTGACGTAAATTTAACTATCAAGACTGATTGCGGCGGGAGCAAAAATTATATCAGTGAATTCGTATTCGAAAGAAGTTTTCAATTATATATTTTTTTCTCCCATCACAGTTGGTCTCGTTGATTAAATTTATGGTCAAAGTTGGACCTCAGGAAGCGCGGGGGGCACTATATTTTGGAATGGAGGGAGTACTACTTATCTTATTTGTGTAACTATAATGTGGATTGCAAGTTGATTTTTATAAAATACAAGTTTTTTTTGGCAAGCACGAACAACAAGATTTCATAGATGAAGCTACATGTGGGCAGACTACGTGTTGATACCGGAAGTTGTACTAAATTAGCGACTTTATTTTGAAACGGAGGGAGTAGAAAAAAAGGACATCAACCAACAGTTTGAGTCTCAACATCCCCCGGCCTGAACGGTCCACTATCTTAAAACTCCGATGAAAAAGAAGAAACCCAACGGTCTAGATATATTGGCATAAGACGTGGAAGATTTCTATACCCCCCCCCCCCTCCATCTTGAGAAAAAAAATGTTACTTTGCATTTTCATTGCTTACTTTTTGTTAATATATTAGCAAGAAAAGTGAACAAAAGCAGCAAGGAAACAAAAAAATTGCTTGTGAAGAGTTTTTTTTATCACAGTAAAAGTTTGGTATGATTGATTTTAGTCGAAAAAATTATGGGTTTTTATCTTACCATCAAATTGCCTTTCTCTCTCTGGTTTTATCTGGCAATCAGTCACTGTTAGGACATTATCACTGACCAACCATCTAAGACGACCGGTTAGTGATGAAGCCCCGTTGACTTTATGACAACATAGCTACTCACACACTTAACCTATCATGAGTTAACCGACTGCCGCCCACCCTACCGCATTGTTTCCCGCCGTCCTAGTGCTCCATCTACCCCCTCCTCTCCATCCAGATGGGCCAATGCCGCTCCACCCACGACTCACGCTACCCTCGGGTTGTGTGTCGCGTCGTCGGTGACGCTGCAGTGACAGGGGTTGACTGCGCCAGTTAGTGCGATTGCATTCCCGACGTAGGTGCCAACATCTTCAGCCGCGGCGGTGGACACAGTGGTGAGCTCCCTTCATTTCTATCAATCATAGTTGAAGATCTAAGTAAGTGTTATACTCAAAGTTTTGATCTAATTATGTGCTATGTGTTATGAGATTTCTACAATACTATATGTTAGGATATTTTATTATAGTAGTATGTCACGTTTAAGATCCATGTTGTAGCAACTTCTACTCAAAGTTTTGATCCAATTTGATTTTAAAAGTAACGGAGGGACTATATTTCATTCTTCTTTTATACGTGCGTATATTCATCTGACACCATGTGTATGCATGTTAATTCCACCATGCGTATGCATGTTATTGTTCGTTGGTTATTAACTTAGCAATGCTTATATATGTATGATATTAATTTAGAAAATTAATATGTTGTTTATTCTAGATGAACAGAGAATGGGTACACATAATTGTCGTTGTGACCTATTAGTGTACTGCACAAAATCACTCTTTTGTAAAAGTGTTAAAGAGGGATTTGTGCAGTGCACCTAAAATGACACAACAGTGACGATGTTGTGTTTTAAGTGCGCTATAGAAAAAGAAGGGAGTATTGTTTGATCTCAGGATCTTGAATGGGAGAAGTTAAGAGTCTTTTCTAGTGGGTTCAAAGACTCATTGCAAGGTAAAAATATGTAGCATCAAATTTGTTGGCACTTATATACTCCCCTTGCGACGTCGGTGTTGATTCTGCGATGGCAAACTCTTCACCCCATTGGATCGTCGTCAGTGCTCTTCTTCCCAAATATCAAATTATCTTAGCGCACCTTATTGAATATGTCCCTAGATATTTGGACATATGACAATGTATGTATGAAATGTAATGCAATTTTGCAGGATGTGCTTACATATTGTGCATGTGTATATAACTTTGTGGTGTAGTACATCTTGGGGTTGCAGTGCTAGCAGTGCTGCCCCAAATTGTCTTATGTCAAAACAAATTTTTTTTAGCCGCCCTCTTCAAAACTACCACTTACCAGTCGCATGATCTGTGATGATAAAATCACCACTGATCAGGTCACACTCGCGAGGTGCTAGCGCGTTAATGACAAACACTTTTGGCCAGCGCGTGTTATTTGGACATGTAGTAGTGAATACATAACTGCGAGACGCCAAAGTAGCTCAAGTCATGACTAGATATTACCCCTATAAAGGATGTTGGAGTACCCGCCTCCTAGGGGATCCTCACTAGCGAATGCCCTCCCCGTCGTCCGATCCATGTGCGTATCGTGTCGATGCCTACCTAACACTCTCCCCATTGCCCGATCTTCCTAGGTGCTCCACACCACGCCGATTTCCTCAGGGGTCCATCACGCATGGGCCGCGGGCGCACTCGGGCGAACTTTCTGTGGTGTTTTCTCTATGAATGCTGCGGAGACATTTATGAGAACTTAGTCATTTTGATGCCTATGTTATCTTTACCCTCGTGTGTACAACTACTTAGATTTACCTCTATTTTTCTAGTTGTTTCTCTAAGTTATCTCCCTGTCCAGTTTTTGCCTACTCTCTATTATGTTCGGTAGTTGTTCTCCATACACTGTTTTACTTCTAAAAACTTGTTTTTTCAATGTATTTATTGAATCTCCCATTCAACCCCCCTTCTGGTCGATATCTGATCCTACTGTAAGCTTACTGCAGGGCCAGAAATTGACTCGAGGGGGGATGAGTAGGAGATTTTTAAAAATATTCAGAAGAAATGAATTCTCTCGAGGAAGCACAACGGAATAATTACTGTAAGGCAGAAACAATGCAGAGATTAAATTACAGTATTAACAGACTTGGTGAGGAAACTAGGCAGAACTGCAGAGATAAAACTATCAGTAGTGATGATAGAGACATATTTTACTAGAGTAAAATGACAACTAGCTAACATACAAGCATACGGGAGCTGCAAGATATAACTCTAGAGTAAACATGATGAACCTCACAGAGATGAATGCATATAAGTTGCGAAGAACTGAGCACCGAGGGGAAACTCGGGGCAGAGGATAATACAAAGAGAGGAAAAAATACTAAAAGTAATGCAAGTAGAGACAAAATCAGTGGTGCTCGATGGTGACAAGTGATTTGTTCGACCAGTTCACACTTCTACCAAAGTGCTACTTCTGGTTGGATGGACTTATGATTCAACACGAGAGAAAATCTCTATCCATCCTATTATCCTTGACCTGAAGTTCCTCAAACTCGGATTGATTTACTCTCGGTAGATTCTTCAAGGCAATCTCCAAACTTTCACAGACTTGTCCTTGGAAAACCACAATGACTCTTGGTTGCTCGGACCGATGCCTAACCGTCTAGTGGATGTGCACTCCAAAAGAGTAATAGGCACAAGCTTCTTTTCAATCTAGTTATTCACAATGTTCAATCACTTCACATATTTTTGGCTCTAGGGTTTTCTCTCTAGGATTTGCTCAATTTTCTCGTAGAGTGGGTTGCTCAGACAAACTCTTGTCAAATCAAACAACGCAACCAACTGTTGCAGGATGGGGTGGGCGGCTATTTATTTTGGAGCAATCCCGAGGTGTGAAATGACCAATAGGGACACGTGACACCTAATGGCCAATCGACATGTGGCATTATGGATGGATTTCAAACTCACGCAATAACTTACTTTAGGAACAAGTCTAGCCGATTCAACGGTTTGTGATTTTTTTCTCTAAGTCCCGAAGAACTTTGTCTCAGACTCGGAGAAAAATTGCTCTGCATGAAGAGATTTCTCTTGTCTTCACTCGGAGAAATAGTTTTATGATTGAGCACACATCGAACACCTAAACCTCAACTGCATTTGGATCTCACCCTCCTAATAGTACGGTTTGCCCTCTGACTAAATAGAGAAAAATGAAACTAGAAAACAACTATGTATTCACTGACTTTATTCTTCTCGCAACAGTCAATTGTTCCTCTTACGACTCAACGAAACAATTGCTCTTCGATTCAATTTTAGGGGTCATCTCCCACACGAATAATAATCTCCTCTATCACTCCAGCATACTTCTCTTAACTCCTGAGAAACTTACTTCTTGTGTATACTCGCAAACACATTAGTCCCCCAAGGAGAAAACCCACTCTGCCCCTCTACGGTCGAGGACAAGAATGGGAAGGAAGCGACAGAGGAGCATAAGGAAGAAGAGAGAGCACAAATCAAATGGCAGATTGCTACTATTGTGCATTTTTTCCTTGCAAAGCACAACATAAATACATGGAAACTCTTCATTACCATTTACCAGCTATACCAATTTGGTCGAGATCCCCAAAACGCAGTAGATTACAAGGAGTTTGTTTGTGAAGACATGAGGAAGGGGGGAAGGGAGCATAGGCGAACGAATCCAAGCCATGCAATGGTTCAAGTAGGAAGGAACCGACATATGAATCACCACAATTCTCATTGGTGCCTCCTTCTCATGGCCATCGTCATGGTCTAAATGAAGAGGAGAAAGAGAGGAACTGTAGGTGGATCTAGGTCCAAGCTCTTGAAAAGAAGTCATTGAATAGAGAAATATTGGAGATTTCTACAGTACTGTACATTTTTGTTCCTTGCAAACCACAACATATTCATTTAAACTCTTCGTTACCAACCAGTTATACCAACTTGGCCGGGATCTCCAAAGCGCAATAGCTTCCGAATATGTGAAACCGGATGGCGTTGGAGTTGATACGCGTTCAGAGTAAGCGGTAACTGAACATGGCAAAATCGACTTCTCCTAAACCTTACACATTTACAGTTAGTGCGAGGCCACGCGCATCGACTGAAGCAGCATATCCATTGTGGACACTGTGAAGCTGATAATTCTCTCAAATTAGTTCACTCCCTTAACTTACAGTAAACACCTCAGGCAGGCCGCTAAACATAATACACTGTAATGATAGCTAAAAATTCAGAGTAAAAAAGGAAAGAGAGGAAAAGAGCGTCTCTCCCCCTAGGTACACATTCCGGCGGCATTACAAGAAGACCGACGGCGAGGGGTTGACGACGATGTGCCTGAGCGGGTTCGTGACGTCGCCGCCGCCGGCGTGCTTCACGAACTCCGCCGGCGTGAGGAAGTTGCCGTGGCAAACGCACACTATCCTCACCTCCTCCCCTTTCCTGTACTTGTACAGGAAGCCGTCGATCTTCTTGCCGTTGGGGCCGTCCACCTTGGACGAGACCATCGGCATGTCCTCCATCATGCTCTTCCGCAGGTCGCCGGTGCTCGTCGTGCGCATCGTCAGCGACCGGAGGGTCCGCAACGGCGGTTGCTCCTTGACGATGCCGTTCGGCAGCTTCCCGGCCGCCGGAGATGGTGCCGGCGGCGGGAGGGATTTGTTCTGGTTGCTGGCATTGTTATTATTATCGGAAGATATCTCCATGCTCGATGTGCTCTTCACCTCAGCGCCATCACCGCTACCTGCACCAATGCAGAGGAGGAGGAGATGTCACATTTTCATATTCCAACATGTCAATAAAGATTCATATCCCAATGTGCTCTTTTCCGTTTACTAATCGTCAGTGCTTTCCAGTTTTTCAGGTAGACAATTCAAATCATATATGTTTAGCAGCTGCTCGGATAGTGATTAGCCTCAATAATCAGACTCTGACGCTACGTAACTACTGACTAGTAGTGACTAAAAGCTTAGAAGCTGCTTAGAAACATGCCGTAGAAGGCATCTCTCCAGACCCTAGGAGCAACAGCACGGCTCGAAATAATCCCAGAAATGACATCACCCAAAACAAACGCCCCGAAAAGAACACAACAAATCCCATGCGTACGTGGAAGCATCATCAGGTTGTGCAGAAAAGAATTCCCCATTTCTAACGAATTTGGCGAAAAAGAAAAGCATCGGCTGAGCTAGCGTTCTAACGAATCGATCCCGGTAAATCACAATACCAAAGCAAGATCCATGGCAAAGAACACTCGACTTTTTAGATCCCCCCTCTGCCCATGCATCTCCTACCGAAAGAACTACGGTGAGCTCGGCATGACACCGACCTGCATGGATCGCCGAGAGCTTAACAGGCAGCTGGATGAATAATTCGAGCAAGGAAGCGCAATAGAACAGTGGGACTTGCAAGCTGATTGTAGCGAATAGTTGGTGAAAGCATGTGCATACCTTGCTCGGGCATGCTTGAGGAGGGGTTCCCCTGGTCGACGACGGAGCGGCGGAGCTGGAACGCGCTGGGGTAGAGCGGCTCCTGGGCGTCGTCCCGGCTGCTGCTGCCGCCGGACTTGCCGGAGTTCATGGAGGTGCGGCGCTCGAGGCGCTTGCGCTTGGCCTGGAGGCGCTTGAGGCTCTGCATCTCGCGCCGGCGCCACCGCTCCTCCTCGGTCTCGGTGGGGAGCGAGCTGGTGCGCATCAGCGGCGCCGGCGGGGGCGTCGCGGCGGCGAGGTCGTCGCTGGTGCCCGGGAGCGAGCACATGGCGGCGAGGGAGGAGGAGCGCACCAGCCGCGGCTTCTTGGCGTCCCGGCCGGAGTTGGCGCCGAAGCAGCCGCCCAGGGACAGGCCGAGGCTGAGCTCGACCACCTCGTCCGCCTCGCCGGCGCCGCCCCCCGCCTTGTCCGACGCCGCCCCCTTCTCCCCGCCGAACCTGCCCAAGAAGTCCCTCGACGCCATGTCCGTCCGGCAGAGAGAGAGAGCAAGCAATTCCCCGCCGCGAAGCACACGCCAATCCCTCCTCCCCCGAAGCTCCAAGGACGGCCAAATTCTCAGGAACGCCTCGCCATTGCCGCGAATCCGTCCCGCGCGGGGCAATTCTCGGTCTCCAAACCCAGAGGGAAGAACATCACAGCGCCCAGGGAGGAACAAACAATCGACGAGCGCCGGGCAAGCAGAGCCAGTAGAATCGGCGGCAATCAGATCCCTCCGACGCGCGTG
>NC_041382.1:145277752-145334939 GCF_002162155.2 Triticum dicoccoides | reverse complement strand
AGAGGAGAGGAGAAGAGAAGGAGGCCTGCGTGTCGCTCTAATCTCCTTCGTTGTTAGACTGCTCCCTCCATTAAACCGAAATGAGATTGTTTGGAGACGGGAACAGGGGGGGGCTAGTTGGATGGGACTACGAGCGCATGGAGGCCGGCCACGTGTCGGACAGCGGGTACACGTGTTGGACCCCGACAAGCCCAGCCGGTATCGGGCGGCGCGCGGCTCGGCGCGGCTCGGCTGGGGCCGCGGTTGGTAGTGGTGGTACTTGGGGATGTGTGACGTGTCGAGGCCGCGTAGGGGCGTCTGCCTGACACGTTTCGGGCTTCCGGTTCTCAGGGCACGGCTCCCCGTGCGGTGTCACTCCGGAATACTACTTCTGCCTTTTTCTACTTCCTACTGTTTGTATGATTGTATCTATATACGCACCTCCGGTAAATGTTGGTGGTTATAAATAACCTAAAATTTAAAAAGTGGCCGTGCGCTAATTGGAGAAAACGAGCGGCCGAACTTTTTTACCATGCATGAGTTGTATTTTTGTCTGTTAGTGCATGTTGTTATTTAGTATTTAATGTGTTCACACTGGTTAGTCCAATTTGAAACAAACAGCTTCACGTACAATTATTTTGGTTTTCCGAATTTTTAAAAAGTCATATCTTTCAAACCGCTCGCCGGAATTCAGATCCGTCTTCACTGTTGAATTTTTTGCGATGAGATCTTTAAAACTAGATCCCCCATGAGTATGTTTCGACGAACTTTTTTTGATGCCAACTTTGACGCTATATTGTGCAACTTCAGTACTGCTTTGTGCAAGTTTAGTACTGCATGGTGCAATTTTTTCAAACCCAGTTTTTTGGAGCTGCATCCACAGTAGTTGTAATTGAACACATAGTAGTTCTAGTTGGCACATACATGGCCACAGAGTTGCACAATCTGGTCCGCATAGTCGCATATGAATTGTCATAACTTGTAATGTAGTCTAGTTGCACACACATTGATGTTTAGTTGGCTTGTACCGTAGTCAAGTTGCACACACATTGATGTTTAGTTGGCAGGAATACTAATTGCACACACATATGCTTAGTTGGCTTGTAATATAGTCCAGTTGCATACACATTGATGTTTAGTTGGCAGGAATACTAATTGCACACACATATGCTTAGTTGGCTTGTAATATAGTCCAGTTGCATACACATTGATGTTTAGTTGGCAGGACACTAGTTGCACACGCATTGATATTTAGTTGGCAGGACTAGTTACACACACATATACTCAGTTGACGCGGCAATGTATTCTAGTTGCACAATGCAGTACTTTAGTTGCACCATATAGCATCAAAGTTGGCATCAAAAAAATTCATCAAAACATACCCATGCGGGATCTAGTTTCGAAGATCTCGTCACGATGAATCCAAAGGTGAAAACGGATCTGACTTCCAACGTGTGGTTTAAAAGATATGACTTTTTAAAGATTTAAGAGGCAAAAATAAATGTGTTTCACATACTAGTCTGTACGCATTTGCTATACGCATTTAATGATAACAAAAACATCCACTAACTGATAAAAAAGACACATACTAAGTAATTATTATTTATAGATTATTAGGGACCAAAACTTGCAATTTTAGGCCGGCCGCTCGCAAAGTGTAGCGAGGAGCCGGCCGCTCGCTAGACCGGTCCTATAAATAATTCATGCACGCGTGAGAAAGGTTTAAACGGCATGTACACTTTACTCGAAAGTACTCCCTTCGTTTTAAAATAGATGACCTAATTTTATACTATTTTTATATTAAAATTAGTATAAAGTTGAGTTGTCTATTTTAGAACGAAGGGAGTAGAGAAGTAGTAAGAGATTTTTATCCAAAATGGTCAATGGTTAAATATTAAAAAACAGCCCGATATACAGAGAGCTCGCTGGGTACCAAAAATGGTACTATAATTTCTCGCTCTTGGCGATACATTTCTCTAAAGCAAAGTGATGGTAGAATGGACTCATGGAACATATTTTGGAGAGTAAACTTGCTCGGGTTTTTCTCTCCCCCACCACTCAAATTTGAGAGCCCTCTACAAGATCCACCCGACCCATCCCCTCTCTTTGTTGGCGGTGTTGTTCGTCGAGGCATAAGAGGGAAAAGAGCTCATGATTGTCATGTTTGGGGTGATGTCATATGTGAGCTCTCCGTCGGCGCAAACGAGCATCGGCTGGTGGACTGAGTTCACTCCCCAAGCATGGCTTCGATGAAGAAAGGAGACACCCAATGGTTGATCTGCCGCTGGCTCTTCAAATAAGATCATGAGACGATGAGTGAAAGGATTGAAATGGACCTAGAGAGGGTGAATAGGTACAATTACAAATTTTTAATCACTACTTAGCAATTTTGGGCAATTATGCAGAATATGAAAGTTAGCCTAACTATTGCAAAGGTAATTCTAGTGCCGCAATATACTCAACAACAACCGTGAAGACGAACAACCATAATATGATATAGCAAGTCAAGACAAGGAGACAAAATAAACCACAAGTAAAGAGCTGGGGTTAAGGATAACCAAACTTCGAAGACGAGGATGTATCCCGGTGTTCACTTTCTTGGAGGGAAACAAGTCACCGTTGAAAGGGCGGGTGTTACAACAAAGGCACACCTACACCATGAAGATTCACCCTATTCTCCTCGAGATATCACCACGAAGGCGATTCTCAACCGCTAGTGTGTAGACCATGAGGCGGCCTCCAAACCTTCACAAACTTTCTTGAGGTAATCACAATTCCTTTGCGAAGAACTCCTATCGCCTAGGATATCCAATCTCCAAGAGTAACAAGACCAAGGGGGAAATGCTCAAGGCTTGCTCAAATTATGATTTGCTTTGGGAGGGAGAGAGAGAGAGAGAGAGAGAGAGAGAGAGAGAGAGAGAGAGAGAGAGAGAGAGAGAGAGAGAGTGGATCTATCACCTGGTGGAATTCCTCTCAAGAACTATCACAAATCTCTTCAGGATCTAAGATTGATTGTGGGAGAGAGTGAGTGGGATCGAGCACTTTGTGTTCTTCGGGATGAATTATAGAGTGTAGTGTTCAACCCTCTACCGATGTGGTAGAGGGGTATACATAGCTTCATGAGAAAGGAGATGTTTGATTTGTTTAAGTTAGGAGCCTGAATGTCCAGATAGGAATCCGGATGATCTAGCTAGGGATTCAGATGGTCTGACTAAGTCAACTTCTGACAGTTGAGCTAATAGTCGGACGACATTGCTCCCCGTGTGTTTGTCCTGGAAGGACATCCGGGGGAAGCCCGGACATCTGAGAAGGTACTCGAACCATTGGGTTTCATGCAAACCATACTGTGGTGGATCACGGGCTGGCCGGATGCCTGGGACCGAGTCCAGAACTTCTAGGCGAGCCCAGACAGATATGTTCTCTTATTAGCCATCCGGGCAAAGGTTGGATGATCCAAGGAGATGCCTAGACAATCCGGGTTAAGAGCAAACCTTCTATTGCTCCTTGGGGTCTAGCCGAATGATCCAGGACGTAGTCCAAATGATTCGGGTAGCAACCCGGACGATTCGATTGTTGAGTTGAGGATGGCCATTTTGGTGGTTGGGTTTTGGCTAAGATATTTTTGGGGTTGCGTATGTGTAGGATGTGCAAGGAAAGATATTGACTTGAGCAAATCTTTAATAAACCCCTCTGGTTCCCTCTTAATAGCGCGGGATTTCTATAACTCATGATTAACAGAACAAGCTATGGTATTTCCTCGTTTACACCATGCTACATATATATTGGTGGGTCCATGATCCCTACACTTAGCAAACATAACTAGTCCCATGTATGTATATTGTTATCAAGATCAAAACATGATTATGTGCATGACTGCACTTTCAATGGGAACTGGCGATTTTGGAGACGTTTGTTCCGTGTTTCTTCAGTCGTCGAGCAGGCCAAGGTGCACTTGTTTCCATCTTCCTGGAGTCAATCGTCACATCGTAGATGGGTCTCCGACGTCTGATCAAAAGCACATGTCGTTGCTCTATCATGTGCTTCTTATGAGCGGTGTTTTTCGTTGTATGACTTTTCTGGCTGAATGGCGACTCTTTTCCTATGGCCAAAATGCCGAAAGGAAGGCAGAGTCGTTCGTTTCTTCGTGTAGCTTATGTTGGCGATGGAGCGACGGCGAGCCTCCCATCCAAGTGGTTCTGTCTCCGGCGATGGTTGAGATCGGTATGTTGTGGTAGCCTTGTCGATGACTACGGATCACATTGCAATCTTCTTCTTGCGTCAAGTTTATTTTTACAGAATATTTGGACTGAGTTAATTTTGCTTTTCAGTTGTACTGCAATGTACTAATATGTACTGCAATGTCACTTGTTAAAAAGCACATTTTGGAGCAAAGCAAGAATGGCTCTTATCTCATGATAATTTTATTGATGTATCTTGGAAAATTCAAGAATTTTATGTTTCGATAGTACTATATGTCTATCAAGTTTAGCATGAACCGGCACGACGTTATCTGAAAATCCATGAATTTGTGCGTGAACCATTCATGCCACAGACAAGAGCCCCACGGTACCAGGTACTAGTACGTATTTCCTACGGCACCAATCAAGTGCATTAACATACTCCGTTAAAAGGAACACGGCGCCAATCCAGTAACCTCGTTCGTTCCTCCCAGCTCGAAGCCGCCAAGCCGAGCCACGCCCAGAACAAAAGGCATCCCCGAGCCGGCTCGCCTCGGCTCGGCTGGAGGCCCCACGCGAAGAGGGTAGCTCTCCGCGACCCTGTAGGGGCACCCAGCAGGCAGCAACTGGCACCCAACAAACAGCCGCTGCAACTTGCCGCGCCCCGCGGGTCCCACCCCCGAGGGCCTACGCCGCAGCGACACGTCGCCCCCCCGCACCCGTCCGCTTTTAAAGCCCGCGGGCGGGCGGGCGGTACGGGTACGTGTGCGTGAGGCCGCCGCATCGCGCGCCACGTGCGGCCTCCCTCCCTCCCCGCGGGCCCCACGACAGCTCACCGCCCCACACGCAGGCCAGCTTTGCCGTCGCGCGCGCCGCTCTCCCTTTCCATCCCTCGAGACCCGCCCGCGGCGGGTGACACGCGGGGCCAGGCGGTGCCTGGGCCCGGCTGTCGGCGCCACGGGTGCGGTACGAGGCGCGTGGGTGATTCTGCGGTGAGGTAAGCGCGCAGGTGGGGTGTTGTCGCGGGGTCTGCGGTGGGCGGACACGTCACCCCCGGGTGGGGGCGACGGCGACGTACCGGCGCGGAGATCCACGTGTCGGGGGAAAGGCCCGGAGGGGGGGGCGAACGGACGGCGGAGATGGGCGCCTGCCTGTCCTCCCTGGTGGGGCCGACCGTCCACAAGTGGATGGCGGATAGCGTTTGCTTGTGGTCCTCCGGTGCGAGGGCCAGGGATCCTCTGCGGCCAGCCGGCTGTGTGGGTGTGCCGGGAAGCGTTGCCTGGGTGGCTGGGTGGGCGACAGACAGATAGTCGTGTGAGGTCCCGGCCTCCATGTGTAAACCTCTGGGTTCTCTGTAGTTATCTCTTTCCTGGATTCCATCTGTGTAGCAGTACTAGTAGTAGTACTTGTTTGTAATCATGCTACTGGAACAGCTCAACACGTACTTGACAGTTAAATGAGGTCAGTCAATTTTTCCGGTGATCTTTATGCTCTTCAGCTTGACTAATGTACATGCGGTCGATGCCGCTGCAGGTATACAGATGTTTTTCCTTTTTTGAAAACGGGTAAAAACAGGTGTACAGATGGTTTCGAACACACCGTGCCTGCAGTACTCCAATAACAAGGTGAAAATGCAGATAGTACTGAACAGTCACGCACTCGTCTCTACAACTATACATCTCAACTGTAATAAAGACGCTTAGCTCAAGCAGCTAGCTAGAAAGTATAGCCAGCCAACATGTGTCTCTGACGATCAGTCTAAATTACGAGTGAACACAAATGATCCGTCGAAAACCGGCACGCAGCCATCAGAGCTGACCAGCGACTAGCCAATAATTGCCGGACCTCGACGGAGAGGAGGACAGCCACACGCGGCTCGTTCGCAGGGGATCCGGCAAATCCGGGAGGCGGGGAGCAGGATCTTGGGGATATCGATTTTGTACGATGTTCGCCACAGAAAAAAGGTGAAAGGAAGAAGAAAAAAACGGCGATCGGACGCTGTCAGATTCAAACCCGCAATAATCTACTCCGCGTCCTCCCGTCTCCGCTCGTTGCACGGCGCCAAGTTGCGCTCGACCTTGCGCTTTCAAAGTAGTGGTTAGGCTTGCTGATATTATTGTTAGCAGCAGTAGTACTACATGCTAATGCTGATGCCTTTTTTAAGAATGCGGTAAGTGCTAATCTCTGCACAAAGATTCGGCTTAGCTAGTGCGAAGTTTTCTTGCCAAACAATAATTAATATCGCCAAGCCTTCTTAGCAGTTCTGACTACTCTCTCGGGTTTTATAAGAACTGCTTATACACCAAACGTCAAACAAAATTGATGAGACATGTTTCTTTTTCATGGTAATACGCGCACATTCATATCATAAAGATCAAAATACAAGTCACGTAAGAACCTAAAGATCAAAATACAAGTCACGTAAGACCGACATAACAAAAATAGTTAAAACCAAAAAGCAACCCGCACATGTTTAGGCTTCCTTTGGTTCATAGGGTAGAAAAATCGTAGGGATAGTAAAGTCATAAAAATTGAGATGACATGTATCTCAAATTCTAATAGGAGAAATAGGAAATGAGATGCCCTTTGATTCACATCATATGATTTTTTTCTTTGAATCTAGACCAATGTTTATTTTCCTATAAAATGTGAAGGATAGAAAGAATTCCTTCATAGGAATAGGATTTCATTCCTACAAACCAAAGAGCTTTTAAAGGAATTTTTTCCATTGAGTCTAGGCCAATGTTTAGGTTCCTGGGCGATTAACCCGGCGACTCGGCTCCGTCAACTCCTCCCCTAGATCGGATCACCTGCTTCGTCCGGTTCCATCTAGGAGAGTTCAAGCATCAAGAAGGAGACCGGCGCTGGTCATGGTTCACGTGAACGAGGCGGCGTTGGAATATGGCGAGTGAAAATTCAGCAACCTCGGATGTTGGCGGGGGCGCTGGCAAGAGTCGAGCCGTTCTTGGCGATAGCCCGCAGGGCGTCTCCGGGGAAATTTGGAAGGAGGGAGAGGCTAGGTCTTCAGCACACGATGGTTCTACAACTCAAGACAGAGACCCGGGGAAAAAAATTCAAATACCTAAACCTTCACGAGGATGAAGAGGAGGACATCATTCTAGAGGAGGATATCGAAGAACTGGAGAAGGATGCAAACTTTATGGCACTGGCCAAGATTCATAGAATTGTTTGGCAGACTGGGAGCGTGTGATGTGCCACGTCTGTGGTTATTCCGTAATTGTCCAATGTTGTTGGCTAGCTATGATGGCTGGTCCGAACCGGAAGATACAAACTTGTTCACATATCAGGCATGGGATTAAAGGAAAAAGATTCGCATCAGGAGCGTCGCGTCACAGTTGGCAAAGAAAGCGGGCGTGGTGGAATTTGTGGACGGGCGGTCAGTGAAAGGACAGGGAGGTGGGATCCTGGTGCGAGTCATTGGATGTACGTAAACCTTTGATACGATGTGCTAGTCTAACCTTGAGGAAGAAGAAGGTTTATTTTGACTTTGAGTATGAAGAGATGCTCGTGTTCTGTGGTGTTTGTGGCCTGGTTAGCCACGTCGCTAAAGAGCACGACAATGGAGTACATGCAGCAAGCGGCATCATCTACCTCCTACTCTGGTCGCCGCTTAATACTATAGGGAAGAGTACCTCCCAAGTGGTAGGGGCAAAAGAGGAGACTTGGTGTTTGTGTTTCCTGGTACATGCGCGGGTGGGTGGCCGAGGTACTTATGCAAAGGGAGCACAATCCGGACGATGATGATCTTAAGAGTACTACGTCCAGCCCTGCTAAAAAACCAAGTGGTGTGGTTGAAGGAAATATGCCCTAGAGGCAATAATAAAGTTGTTATTTTATATTTCTTTATTCATGATAAAGGTTTATTATTCATACTAGAATTGTATTGATCGGAAACTTAAATACACGTGTGGATACATAAATGAAATACCGTATCCCTAGTAAGCCTCTACTAGACTAGCTCGTTGATCAAAGATGGTTAAGGTTTTCTAACCATGGACATGTGTTGTCATTTGATAACGGGATTACATCATTAGGAGAATGATGTGATGGACATGACCCATCCGTTAGCTTAGCTTATTGATCGTTCAGTTTATTGCTATTGCTTTCTTAATGTCAAATACATATTCCTTCGACTATGAGATTATGCAACTCCTGGATATCGAAGGAATACCTTGTGTGCTATAAAACATCACAACATAACTGGATGATCATAATGATGCTCTACAGGTATCTCCGAAGGTGTTTGTTGACTTGGCATAGATTGAGATTAGGATTTGTCACTCCGAATATCGGAGAGGTATCACCGGGCCCTCTCGGTAATACACTTCATAAGAAGCCTTGCAAGCATAGTGACTAAGAAGTTACTTGCAAGATTATGTATTACGGAACGAGTAAATAGACTTGCGGGTAACGATATTGAACTAGGTATGAAGATATCGATGATCGAATCTCGGGCAAGTAACATACCGATGGACAAAGGGAATTACGTATGTTGTCATAAGGTTCGACCGATAAAGATCTTCGTAGAATATGTAGGAGCCAATATGGACATCTAGGTTCTGCTATTGGTTATTTACCAGAGAGGTGTCTCGGTCATGTCTACATAATTCTCGAACCCATAGGGTCCGCATGCTTAACGTTCGTTGACGATGTAGTGTTATATGAATTATATGATTTGGTGACCGAATGTTGTTCGGAGTCCTGGATGAGATCACAGACATGACGAGGAGCTCCGAAATGGTCTGTAGGTAAAGATTGATATATAGGATGATGGTATTCGAACACTGGAAGTGTTTCAGAGTGTACCAGGTAGTCATCGGAATACCGGAGGGGGTACCGGACACCCCCGGAGGGTAATGGGCCTATTGGGCCATTAGAGGGGAGCACACCAGCCCACAAGGGGCTGGCACACCCCCTATGGCAGCCAGCCAAGTGGGAGAAAGGAAAGGGGGGATTCGCCCTCCCCCTTCCCTCCCTCTCCGCCGTTTCCCTTTTCCCCTCCAGCAAATATGGAAGGGGGGGGGGGCAAGGGCAGGAGCCCAAGTAGGATTCGGCCCTACTTGGGGCGCCCCTTGGCCTCTCGCCTCTCCCCCACCTATATATGTGTGGGAGGGGGCGCCACACATAACCAAGACAATTGCTTAGCCCTGTGCGGCGCCCCCCTCCACCGTTTACACTCTCGGTCATATTTTTATAGTGCTTATTAGACGAAGCCCTGCGAAGATAGCATCACCGTCACCGTCACCATGCCGTCGTGCTACCGGAACTCATCCACTACTTCGCCCGTCTTGCTGGATCAAGAAGGCGAGGACATCATCGAGCTGAACGTGTGTTGAACGCGAAGGTGCCATACATTCGGTACTCGATCGGTTGGATCACGAAGAAGTTCGACTACATCAATCGCGTTACTAAACGCTTCCACTTACGGTCTACGAGGGTACGTATACACACTCTCCCCTCTCGTTGCTATGCGTCTCCATGGATAGATCTTGCATGTGCGTAGAATTTTTTTGTTTTCCATGCAACGTTTCCCAACAGTGGCATCCGAGCCAGGTCTATGCGTAGATGATATGCACGAGTAGAACACAAAGAGTTGTGGGCGGTGATAGTCATACTGCTTACCACCAATGTCTTATTCTGATTTGGCGGTATTGTGGGATGAAGTGGCCCGGACCAACCTTACATGTCCATGCACATGAGACCGGTTCCTCCGACAGACATGCAACTTGTTTTGCTTAAAGGTGGCTGGCGGGTGTCTGTTTCTCCTACTTTAGTTGAATTGAATTTTACTACGGCCGATCCTTGAAGAAGGTTAAAATAGCAAACTTGATAAATCATCGTTGTGGTTTTTGCCATAGGTAAGAACTATTCTTGCTAGAAGCCCGTAGCAGCCACATAAAACTTGCAACAACAAAGTAGAGGACGTCTAACTTGTTTTTGCAGGGCATGTTTGATACGTCTCCAACGTATCTACTTTTCCTAACACTTTTCCTCTTGTTTTGGACTCTAATTTGCATGATTTCAATGAAACTAACCCCAGACTGACATTGTTTTTAGCAGAACTATCATGATGTTGTTTTTGTGTAGAAATAAAAGTTCTCGGAATGGAACGAAACTTTGTGAGGAATTTTTATACAATAAAAGAGAATTTCTGGAGCCAAGAGCCACCCGAGGGGGGGGGGGCACTTGGGTGGGGACAACCCACCAGGGCGCGCCTGCCCCCCGGGCGCACCCAGGTGGGTTGTCCCCACCTGGTGGCCCCACATACCCTAAAACCGACGCTATAAAATCCTATTTTCGGAGAGAAAAATCAGGAAGAAAGAATTATCGCGATCCACGAGACGGAGCTATCGTCACCTCCTGTTCTTCATTGGGAGGCCAAATCTGGAGTCCGTTTGGGGCTCCGGAGAGGGTGATCTTCGTTCTTCGTCATCACCAACCCTTCTCCATCACCAATTCCATGATGCTCCCCACCGGGAGTGAGTAATTCCTTCGTAGGCTCGCTGGTCGGTGAGGAGTTGGATGAGATTCATCATCTAATCTAGTTAGTTTTGTTAGGGCTTGATCCCTAGTATCCACTATGTTCTGAGATTGATGTTGCTATGACTTTGCCATGCTTAATGCTTGTCACTTTGGGCCCGTGTGCCATGATTTCACCGTTTATTTTATCACAATTATATCCATGTTCTAGATCCGATCTTGCAAGTTATAGTCACCTACTACGTGTTATGATCCGGCAACCCCGGAGTGGCAATAGTCGGGACCACTCCCGATGATGATCGTAGTTCGAGGAGTTCATGTATTGACCGTGTGTTAATGCTTTGTTCCAGTTCTCTATTAAAAGGATGCCTTAATATCCCTTATTTTCCAATTGGACCCTGCTGCCACGGGAGGGTAGGATAAAAGATGTCATGCAAGTTCTTCCCATAAGAACGTATGACTATTTATGGAATACATGCCTAGAATATATTTATGAACTGGAGTTAGTGTCGCATCGCCCTAGGTTATGACTGTCACATGATGAATATCATCCAACAAATTACCGATCCAATGCCTATGAATTTATCTTATATTGTTCTTGCTAAGTTACCACTGCTATCATTACTGTTGCACTTGTTACAAAACTACTGCTATTACTATTACCGTTACCATTGTTGTTGCTACTATTATCAAAACTATCAAACTACTTTTCTACTGATCACTTTGCTGCAGATAATTAATCTCCAGGTGTGGTTGAATTGACAACTCAGCTGCTAATACTTACAAATATTCTTTGGCTCCCCTTGTGTCAAATCTATAAATTTGGGTTGAATACTCTACCCTCGAAAATTGTTGCGATCCCATATACTTGTGGGTTATCAATGTTGTGATGCGATATGGTCAAGACGTGATGCAATATACATTATTGTATGAGATGATCATGTTTTGTAATATCGACAACCGATAGGAGCCTTTGGGTCGTCTCTTTATTGTATGAAATGCAAGCGCCATGTAATTGCTTTACTTTATCGGTATGCGTTAGCAATAGTTGTAGAAGCAATAGTTGGTGAGACGACCCCGACGCAACGATGGAGATCAAGGTGTCGAGACGGTGACGATGGAGATCATGATGATGCTTTGGAGATGGAGATCAAAAGCACAAGATGATGATGGCCATATCATGTCACATATTTTGATTGCATGTGATGTTTATCCTTTATGCATCTTATTTTGCTTATAACGGCGGTAGCATTATAAGATGATCCCTTCACTAAACTTCAAGATAAAAGTGTTCTCCCCGAGTATGCACCGTTACCAAAGTTCGTCGTTTCGAAGCACCTCCTGATGATCGGGTGTGATAGACTCTTGTTCACATGCAACGGATGTAAGACAGTTTTGCACATGCAGAATACTTGGGTTAAATTTGACGAGCCTAGCATGTAGACATGGTCTCAGAACACTGGAGACCGAAAGGTCGAACGTGAGTCATATAGTAGATATGATCAACATAGAGATGTTCAACATTGATGACTACCCCATCTCACGTGATGATCGGACATGGGTTAGTTGATTTGGATCATGTATCACTTAGATAACTTGAGGGATGTTTATTTAAGTGGGAGTTCATTAGTAATTTGATTAATTGAACTTAATTTATCATGAACTTAGTCTTAATAGTTTTGCATATCTATGTTGTAGATTAATAGCTCGCGACATAGCTCCCCTATTTCTGATATGTTCCTAGAGAAAACTAAGTTGAAAGATGATGGTAGCAATGAAGCATTTTGGGTCCATGATCTGAGGATTATCCTCATTGCTGCACAGAAGAATTATATCCTTGATGCATGATACGTCTCCAACGTATCTATAATTTTTGATTGCTCCATGCTATATTATCTACTGTTTTGGACTATATTGGGCTTTATTTTCCACTTTTATATTATTTTTGGGACTAACATATTAACCGGAGGCCCAACCCAGAATTGCTATTTTTTTGCCTATTTCAGTGTTTCGAAGAAACGGAATATCAAACGGAGTCCAAACGGAAAAAAATCTTTGGGAACGTGATTTTCTCACCGAACATGATCCAGGAGACTTGGACCCTACTCCAAGGAGTCAAAGAGGAGGTCACGAGGGTGGGGGGCGCCCCCCTAGGGCGCGCCCCCTACCTCGTGGGCCCCTCGGTGCTCCTCCGATGCACTCCTTCCTCCTATATATACCTACATACCCCCAAACGATCAAAACAGGAGCCAAAAACCTAATTCCACCGCTGCAACTTTCTGTATCCACGAGATCCCATCTTGGGGCCTGTTCTGGAGCTCCGCCAGAAGAGGGCCATCATCACAGAGGGCTTCTACATCATTATAGCCTCTCCGATGAAGTGTGAGTAGTTTACCTCAGACCTTCAGGTCCATAGTTAGTAGCTAGATGGCTTCTTCTGTCTTTTTGGATCTCAATACAAAGTTCTCCCCCTCTCTTGTGGAGATCTATTCAATGTAATCTTCTTTTTGCGGTGCGTTTGTTGAGACCGATGAATTGTGGGTTTATGATCAAGTCTATCTATGAATAATATTTGAATCTTCTCTGAATTCTTTTATGTATGATTGGTTATCTTTGCAAGTCTCTTTGAATTATCCGTTTGGTTTGGCCAACTAGATTGGTTGTTCTTGCCATGGGAGAAGTGCTTAGCTTTGGGTTCGATCTTGCGGTGTCCTTTCCCAGTGACAGAAGGGGCAGCAAGGCACGTATTGCATCGTTGCCATCGAGGATAACAAGATGGGGTTTATTTCATATTGCATGAATTTATCTCTCTACATCATGTCATCTTGCTTAAGGCGTTACTCTATTTTTAACTTAAAACTCTAGATGCATGCTGGATAGCGGTCGATGAGTGGAGTAATAGTAGTAGATGCAGAATCATTTCGGTCTACTTGTCATGGACATGATGCCTATATACATGATCATGCCTAGATATTCTCATAACTATGCTCAATTCTGTCAATTGCTCAACAATAATTTGTTCACCCACCGTAGAATACTTATGCTCTTGAGAGAAGCCACTAGTGAAACCTATGGCCCCCGGGTCTATTCTCATCATATCAATCTCCAGCACTTTAATCTTGCTTTGCTTTTTTTACTTTGCCTTTACTTTTTACTTTGCATCTTTATACCAAAAATACCAAAAATATTATATCTATCAGATCTCACTCTCGTAAGTGACCGTGAAGGGATTGACAACCCCTAATCGCGTTGGTTGCGAGTAGCTATCACTTTGTGCAGGTACGAGGGACTTGAGCGTGGCCTCCTACTGGATTGATACCTTGGTTCTCAAAAAGTGAGGGAAATACTTATTCTACTCTGCTGCATCATCCCGTCCTCTTCGAGGAAAACCAACGCAAGCTCAAGACGTAACAAGAAAGATTTCTGGCGCCGTTGCCGGGGAGTCTATGCAAAAGTCAACATACCAAGTACCCATCACAATCCCTATCTTTCGCATTACATTATTTGCCATTTGCCTCTCGTTTTCCTCTCCCCCACTTCACCCTTGCCGGTTTATTCGCCCTCTCTCTCTATCCTCCCTCTCTATTTTCTTCTTTTGCCTGTTTGCTTTTGTCTGCTCGTGTGCTAGTTTGCTTGTTTGTCGCGATGGCTCAAGATAATACTAAATTGTGTGACTTCACCAATACCAACAACAATGATTTTATTAGCACTCCAATTGCTCCTCTTACCGATGCTAAATCTTGTGAAATTAATACTTCTTTGTTGAATCTTGTTATGAAAGATCAATTCACCGGCCTTCCTAGTGAAGATGCCGCTACTCATCTGAATAGCTTCGTTGATTTATGTGATATGCAAAAGAAAAAAGATGTCGATAATGATGTCGTTAAATTGAAGCTATTTCCTTTTCGCTTAGAGATCGTGCTAAAGCTTGGTTTTCGTCTTTGCCTAAGAATAGTATTGATTCTTGGAACAAGTGCAAAGATGCTTTTATCTCTAAGTATTTCCCTCCCGCTAAGATCATCTCACTTAGAAACGATATTATGAATTTTAAGCAACTTGATCATGAACATGTTGCACAAGCTTGGGAGAGAATGAAATTAATGATATGTAATTGCCCTACTCATGGTTTGAATTTGTGGATGATCATACAAAATATTTATGCCGGACTGAATTTTGCTTCTAGAAATCTTTTAGATTCGGCCGCGGGAGGCACTTTTATGGAAATCACTTTAGGAGATGCTACCAAACTCCTAGATAATATTATGGTTAATTATTCTCAATGGCATACTGAAAGATCTTCTAATAAAAAAGTGCATGCGATAGAAGAAATCAATGTTTTGAGTGGAAAGATGGATGAACTTATGAAATTATTTTCTACTAAGAGTGTTTCTTCTGATCCTAATGATATGCCTTTGTCTACTTTGATTAATAATAACAATGAATTATGGATGTGGATTTTGTTGGTAGGAATAATTTTGGTAACAACGCTTATAGAGGGAATTTTAATCCTAGGCCATATCCTAGTAATCCTTCTAATAATTATGGGAATTCCTACAACAACTCTTATGGAAATTATAATAAGATGCCCTCTGAATTTGAGAATAGTATTAAAGAGTTTATGAATTCACAAAAGAATTTTAATGCTTTGCTTGAAGAAAAATTGCTTAAAGTTGATGATTTGGCTAGAAACGTTGATAGAATTTCTCTTGAGATTGATTCTTTAAAGATTAGATCTATTCCTCCTAAGCATGATATCAACGAGTCTCTCAAAGCCATGAGAATTTCCATTGATGAGTGCAAGGAAAGAACCGCTAGGATGCGTGCTTCCAAAGATGCCTTTATTAAAGCGTGTTCTTCCAATTCCTATGAAAATCAAGATGAAGACCTAAAAGTTATTGATGTGTCCCCTATTAAATCTTTGTTTTGCAATATTAATCTTGATGAAACTGAATATGACCTTCCTTTACCTAGAAGGTGTTCTAAAAATTCGGAGTATTTAGATCTTTATGATGAAATTGATGAAAGTGGGATTGAATGAAATAAAAATCTAGATGTTGCTAAACCCACTATATTGGATTTCAAGGAATTTAATTATGAAAGTTTCTCTTTAATTGATTGCATTTCCTTGTTGCAATCCGTGCTAAATTCTCCGCATGCTTATAGTCAAAATAAAGCCTTCACCGAACATATTGTTGATGCCTTGATGCAATCTTATGAAGAAAAACTTGAGTTGAAAGTTTCTATCCCTAGAAAACTCTATGATGAGTGGGAACCAACTATTAAAATTAAAATTAAATATCATGAGTTTTATGCTTTGTGTGATTTGGGTGCTAGTGTCTCCACTATTCCCAAAACTTTGTGTGATTTGCTAGATTTCCGCAATTTTGATGATTGCTCTCTAAACTTGCATCTCGCGGATTCTACTATTAAGAAACCTATGGGAAGGATTAATTATGTTCTTATTGTTGCAAATAGGAATTATGTGCCCGTAGATTTCATTGTTCTTGATATAGATTGCAATCCTTATTTCCCTATTATTCTTAGTAGACCTTTCCTTAGAACGGCTGGTGCGATTATTGATATGAAGGAAGGGAATATTAGATTTCAATTTCCATTAAAAAAGGGCATGGAACACTTTCCAAGAAATAAAATAAAATTACCATATGAAACCATCATGAGAGCCACTTATGGATTGCCTACCAAAGATGGCAATACCTAGATCTATCCTCGCTTTTATGCCTAGCTAGGGGCGTTAAACGATAGTGCTTGTTGGGAGGCAACCCAATTTTATTTTTATTCCTTGATTTTTGCTTCTGCTTAGTAATAAATAAATTATTTAGCATCTGTTTTGGTTGTGTTTTTTGTGTTTATTTAGTGTTTGTGCCAAGTAGAACCGTTGGGAAGACTTGGGGAAAGTCTTGTTGAACTTGCTGTAAAAAACAGAAACTTTAGCGCTCATGAGAACTTATGTCATTTTTATTTGAAGAGTGATATTTAGTTAATTCTTTTTGCAGATTATTAATAGATAAATTCCTCACGTCCAGAAATTTATTTTAGAATTTTTGGGGTTCCAGATCTTGCGCTAGCTACAGATTACTACTGACTGTTCTGTTTTTGACAGATTCTGTTTTTCGTGTGTTGTTTGCTTATTTTGATGAATCTATGGTTAGTAAAATAGTTTATAATACATAGAGAAGTTGGAATACAGTAGGTTTAACACCAATATAAATAAAAAATGAGTTCATTACAGTACCTTGAAGTGGTCTTTTGTTTTCTTTCGCTAACGGAGCTCACGGATTTTCTATTTTGAGTTTTGTGTTGTGAAGTTTTCAAGTTTTGGGTGAATTCTTTTGATGGATCATGGAACAAGGAGTGGCAAGAGCCTAAGCTTGGGGATGCCCATGGAACCCCCAAGATAATCCAAGGACACCAAAAATTCAAAGCTTGGGGATGCCCCGGAAGGCATCCCCTCTTTCGTCCACTTCCATCGGTAATTTACTTGGAGCTATATTTTTATTCACCAACATGATATGTGTTTTTCTTGGAGCGTCTTGTATTATTTGTGTCTTTGTGTCTTAGTATGCCACAATCATCCTTGTTGTACACACCTTTTTAAGAGAGCCATACATGAATTAAAATTTGATAGAATACTCTATGTGCTTCACTTATATCTTTTCATCTAAGTAGTTTTGCTCTATGTGCTTCACTTATATATTTTGAGCTAAGTAGTTTTGCTCTATGTGCTTCACTTATATCTTTTGAGCGTTATAATTTTGCTCTATGTGCTTCACTTAGATCTTTTAGAGCACGGTGGTGGATTTGTTTTAAAGAAACTATTGATCTCTCATGCTTCACTTAAATTATTTTAAGAGTCTCTTAATAGCATGGTAATTTGCTTAATAATAATATGCTTGGTATTCAAGATTTGTGAAACTTTCTTTTGAGTGTGTTGAATACTAAGAAATGATTGAAGCATGATAATTGTTTTGAGATATGGAGGTGATAATATTAAAGTCATGCTAGTTGAGTAGTTGTGAATTTAAAGAATACTTGTGTTAAAGTTTGTGATTCCCGTAGCATGCACGCATGGTGAACCGTTATGTGATGAAGTCGGAGCATGATTTATTTATTGATTATCTTCCTTATGAGTGGCGGTCGGGGACGAGCGATGGTCTTTTCCTACCAATCTATCCCCCTAGGAGCATGCCCGTGCCGAGAGGTATGAGATCTCTGACAAGTACTTTGCCTACAAGATAGAGGAGAATAGCTCAGCCAGTGAGCATGTGCTCAGAATGTCAGGGTACTACAATCATTTGAATCAAGTGGGAGTTAATCTTTCACATAAGATAGTGATTGACAGAGTTATCTAGTCACTATCACCAAGCTACTAGAACTTCACGATGAACTATAATATGCAAGGGATGATGAAAACAATTTTCGAGCTCTCCGCGATGCTGAAATCGATGAAGGTAGAAATCAAGAAAGAGCATCAAGTGTTGATGGTTAACAAGACCACTAGTTTTAAGGAAAATGGCAAGGGAAAGAAAGGGAACTTCAAGAAGAATGGAAAGCAAGTTGCCGCTCCCAGGTAGAAGCCCAAAGCTGGACCTAAGCCTGAAACTAAGTGCTTCTACTACAAAGGGAATGGTCACTGGAAGCGGAACTGCCCCAAATATATGGCGTATAAGAAGGATGGCAAAGTGAACAAAGGTATATTTGATATACATGCATGTTATTGATGTGTACCTTACTAATGCTCGTAGCAGTGCCTTGGTATTTGATACTAGTTTGGTTGCTCATACTCGTAACTCAAAACAGGAGCTGCGGAATAAACGAAGATTGGCTAAGGACGAGGTGATGATGCGCGTGTGGAATGGTTCCAAGGTCGATGTGAACGCCATCGGCACGCTACCTCTACATATACCTTATGGATTAGTTTTAGACCTCAATAATTGTTATTTGGTGCCCGTGTTGAGCATGAACATTATATCTAGATCTTCTTTATTGCGAGATGGTTATTCATTTAAATCAAAGAATAATGGTTATTCTATTTATATGAGTAATATCTTTTATGGTCATGCCCCCTTGATGAATGGTCTATTCTTGTTGAATCTTGATCGTCGTGATACACATCTTCATAATATTGATGCCAAAAGATGCAAAGTTGATAATGATAGTGCAACATACTTGTGGCACTACCATTTAGGTCATATTAGTGTAAAGCGCATGAAGAAACTCCATACATATGGACTTTTGGAATCACTTGATTATGAATCATTTGATACTTGAAAACCATGCCTCATGGGCAAGATGACTAAAACTCCGTTCTCCGGAACAATGGAGCGAGCTAATGACTTATTGGAAATAATACATACCGATGTATGCGGTCCAAAGAGGGTTGATGCATGCGGCGGGTATCGTTATTTTCTGACCTTCACAGATGATTTGAGTAGGTATGAGTATATCTACTTGATGAAACGCAAGTCTAAAACATTTGAAAAGTTCAAAGAATTTCAGAGTGAAGTAGAGAATCATCGTAACAAGAAAATAAAGTTTCTACGATCTGATCACGGAGGTGAATATTTGAATTACAAAGTTTGTCCTTCATTTAAAATAATGCAAAATTGTTTCACAACTCACGCCACCTGGAACACCACAGCGTAATGGTGTGTCCGAACATCATGACCGTACTTTATTGGATATGGTACGTTCTATGATGTCTCTTACTGATTTACTGCTATCATTTTGGGGTTATGCACTAGAGACAGCCGCATTCACATTAAATAGGGCACCGTCTAAATCCGTTGGGACGACACCGTACGAACTGTGGTTTGGCAAGAAACCGAAGTTATCGTTTCTTAAAGTTTGGGGTTGCGACACTTATCTCAAAAGGCTTCAGCCTGATAAGCTCGAACCCAAATTGGGGAAGTGCATCTTCATAGGATACCCTAAGGAAACAATTGGGTACACCTTCTACCATAGATCCGAAGGCAAGATCTTTGTTGCCAAGAATGGAACCTTTCTTGAGAAGGAGTTTCTCTCGAAAGAAGTGAGTGGGAGGAAAGTAGAACTTGATGAGGTAATTGTACCTTCTCTCGAATTGGAAAGTAGCAGATCAGACAAATTAGTTCTCATGATGCCTAAACCAACTAGAGAGGACGCTAATGATGATGATCATGAAACTTCAGATGAAGTTACTACTGGACCTCGTAGGTCAAACATAGCACATTCCGCATGAGAGTGGTATGGTAATCGTGTCCTGGAAGTCATGTTACTAGACCATGGCGAACCTACGAACTATGAAGAAGCTATGATGAGCCCAAATTCCAATAAATGGCTTGATGCCATGAAATTTGAGATAGGATCCATGTCTGAGAACAAAGCATGGACTTTGGTGGACTTGCCCAATGATCGGCAAGCCATTGAGAATAAATGGATCTTTAAGAAGAAGACATACGCTGATGGTAATGTCACCATCTACAAAGCTTGACTTGTCGCAAAAGGTTTTCGACAAGTTCAAGAGGTTGACTATGATGAGACCTTCTCATCTGTAGCGATGCTTAAGTCAATCCGAATCATGTTAGCAATTGCCGCATTTTATAATTATGAAATCTGGCAAATGAATGTCAAAACTACATTCATTAATGGATTTCTTAAAGAAGAGTTGTATATGATGCAAACAGAAGGTTTTGTCGATCCTAAAGGTGCTAACAAAGTGTGCAAGCTCCAGCAATCCATCTATGGACTGGTGCAAGCATCTTGGAGTTGGAATATATGCTTTGAGGAGGTGATCAAAGCATATGGTTTTATACAGACTTATGGTGAAGCCTGTATTTACAAGAAAGTGAGCGGGGCCTCTATAGCATTTCTGATATTATATGTGGATGACATATTGTTGATTGGAAATGATATAGAATTTCTGGATTGAAGGGAAAATGCCCTAGAGGCAATAATAATGTTATTATTTTATTTCCTTATATCATGATAAATGTTTATTATTCATGCTAGAATTGTATTATCCGGAAACATAATAATTGTGTGAATACATAGACAAACTAAACGTCACTAGTATGCGTCTACTTGACTAGCTCGTTAATCAAAGATGGTTATGTTTCCTAACCATAGATATGTGTTGTCATTTGATTAACGGGATCACATTATTAGGAGAATGATGTGATTGACATGACCCATTCCATTAGCTTAGCACCCGATCGTTAGTATGTTGCTATTGCTTTCTTCATGACTTATACATGTTCCTATGACTATGAGATTATGCAACTCCCGTTTGCCGGAGGAACACTTTGTGTGCTACCAAACGTCACAACGTAACTGGGTGATTATAAAGGAGCTCTACAGGTGTCTCCAAAAGTAGATGTTGGGTTGGCGTATTTCGAGATTAGGATTTGTCACTCCGATTGTCGAAGAGGTATCTCTGGGCCCTCTCGGTAATGCACATCACATAAGCCTTGCAAGCATTGCAACTAATGAGTTAGTTGCGAGATGATGTATTACGAAATGAGTAAAGAGACTTGCCGGTAATGAGATTGAACTAGGTATTGAGATACCGACGATTGAATCTCGGGCAAGTAACATACCGATGACAAAGGGAACAACGTATGTTGTTATGCGGTCAGATCGATAAAGATCTTCGTAGAATATGTGAGAGCCAATATGAGCATCCAGGTTCCGCTATTGGTTATTGACCGGAGACATGTCTCGGTCATGTCTACATTGTTCTCGAACCCGTAGGGTCCGCACACTTAAGGTTTCGGTGACAGTTATATTATGATTTTATGAGTTTTGATGTACCGAAGTTAGTTCGGAGTCCCGGATGTGATCACAGACATGACGAGGAGTCTCGAAATGGTCGAGACATAAAGATTGATATATTGGAAGCTTATGTTTGTACATCAGAAGTATTCCGGGTGAAATCGGCATTTTACCGAAGTACCGAGAGGTTGCCGGAACCCCCCCGTAACCTAATGGGCCTTAATGGGCCTAGTGGAGAAAGAGGAGAGGAGGCCTAGGGGCTGCCGCGCACCCCTTCCCCACAAGTCCGAATTGGACAAGGAGGGGGGGGGGGCGGCGCCCCCCCTTTCCTTTCTTCCCTCTCCTCCTTCCCCCCAAGTCCTAATCCAACTAGGGAAAGGGAGGGGAGTCCTACTCCCGGTAGGAGTAGGACTCCTCCTGCGCGCCTCCTCCTAGAGACGGCCGCACCCCCCCTTGGCTCCTTTATATACGGGGGCAGGGGGCACCCCTAGACACACAAGTTGATCTCTAAGATCGTTCTCTTAGCCGTGTGCGGTGCCCTCCTTCCACCATAGTCCTCGATAATATTGTAGTGGTGCTTAGACGAAGCCCTACGACAGTTGAACATTAAGATCGTCACCACGCCGTCGTGCTAATGGAACTCTTCCCCGACACTTTGCTGGATCGGAGTCCGGGGATCGTCATCGAGCTGAACGTGTGCTAGAACTCGGAGGTGCCGTAGTTTCGGTGCTTGATCGGTCGGGCCGTGAAGATGTACGACTACATCAACCGCGTTGTCATAACACTTCCGCTGTTGGTCTACAAGGGTACGTAGATCACACTCTCCCCTCTCGTTGCTATGCATCACCATGATCTTGTGTGTGCGTAGGAATTTTTTTGAAATTACTACGTTCCCCAACAGTGGTATCAGAGCCTAGGTTTTATGCATTGATGTTATATGCACGAGTAGAACACAAGTGAGTTGTGGGCAATATAAGTCATACTGCTTACCAGCATGTCATACTTTGGTTCGGTTGTATTGTTGGATGAAGCGGCCCGGACCGACATTACGCTTACGCTTACGCTTATGTGAGACCGCTTCTCCCGACGTGCTTTGCACAAAGGTGGCTAACGGGTGTCAGTTTCTCCAACTTTAGTTGAACCGAGTGTGGCTACGCCCGGTCCTTGCGAAGGTTAAAACAACACCAACTTGACAAACTATCGTTGTGGTTTTGATGCGTAGGTAAGAACGGTTCTTGCTAAGCCCGTAGCAGCCACGTAAAACTAGCAACAACAAAGTAGAGGACGTCTAACTTGTTTTTGCAGGGCATGTTTGTGACGCCCCGAGGCCGATGTGCCAGGTGTCTTCGAGTTATTCATTGTTGTTGCCATGTCTTTTGCTTGCGCGTTGCATCTTGTCATGTCATCATGTGCACTGCATCATCATGTTTTCAAAACTTGCATCCGTCCGGGTCTCCCCGTTCCGTCCGTTGTCCGTTCTGAGCCCAGACACACTTGCACGCGCCCGCGGCATGACCGAGATAGTATTTTATAAGTGGCCAGAAAATGTTCTTGGAATGAGATGAAAGTTGCCATGCGGTGTTGTTATGTTGCCAGTAGACCGCCTGCCAAATTTCATCGCATTCGAAGTTCGTTTGATGCCCCAACGTTTAACTATAGCGGCAATATAGCCAGTCTAACGTCGGACGTTTTCGGTCTCCGGAAACTGTTGTCGGGCTTTCCCTCTCTTCTCTTCTCTCAGCTCGAGACCGTATACACAACTCACTACCTACCGCCAGGTCCAACCTAACCCCTCTCGTCAGCCCGCAGCCCCCCTCGCGCGTGTCCGAAAGTTGTCCCGAACCGACCCGGGGAGTCATCACCGTTGTGTCCGGATCATCCCCAAACATCTACAAAACGTCACCGTTTTCTCATTTGGTCTCCCTAAGCTTTTATTTCGCGACCGTCCGTTTAAGGTCGGAGGGACCAAATGCCCCTATCCGAAAAATCCTTTTGATATATATATCAGACCAGACCCTAAAACCTAGGGGAGCTGTCCCATCCATCAATCCCCATGCCGCCGCCACCTTCCTCGTTTTCCCCATCGATCCAATCCATCGATCCACTACCGATTCCCCATCCAACCACGTGCCCGAGCTTCCTCGCCTGAGTTCAGGGAGCACGAGCCTTCGTCAGCACGCGGCCCGACGAGCCTACCAGCCGGCGACTTCGACCTCGTCAGCCCCATCGCCGCCGGCGACCTCATCCACCAGGGCATCGCCCTCATCCACCAGGCCAGCCCACCCGCTCTTTCTTCATGTCCTCCTCTTCTTCTCGTTCTCCCTTCTCTAACCTCTCCCTCCCTCTCTTGTGCCATAGGAGCAGCGCCATGGAGGACACGCGCCCGAGCTCCTTGAGCCTCGCTCGGAGCGGCCAAGCCACCGGAGCTCCGTTCCCTGCCTCGACGACCTTCACCGCTATCGGATCCGGCGAGCTCCGCGTCTGAAGTTGCTTCTTGCGTCGAGCACCATGGATTTCCTCCGCCACTCATCGCTGCCATGGGACACCAGCTCCCCAGACCGATCCCCGCCGCTGACTAAATCGAGCTGCCCCAGGGCCCTCCGTCTTCAGCTACGTTCGATCCGGAGGATCCCGGCCGGTGCTGCCCGTGTTGTACCGTCCCTACCCAGCACGCCTGCAGCCACTGCCACATCGTGCTCTGCATCGAGCTCCAGCGGGCGCCGCGACCCTGCCTTGCTCCCGTTGACCTTTCGTCTGGGTCGTTTCCATCCAGCCGGCCTGCGAGGCCTCTCCACCAGCTGGGCCGCGCCCAGGGTGAGGCCAACCCCAATGCTGCCTGGCCTCTTCACTAACTTGGGCCGAGGCCCATGGTGAGCTCCCAGTGCCCACCAGTTTCAGCCTGCGCCTTTTTTTTTGTTTTGGCAATTTTATCAATTATCCAGAGACTGCAGTTTTTGCAGAAAAGCCCCTAGTCTTCATGCATATAATAACTTAATAACCGTGCATCGGATCTAAATAAATTATATATGAAACTTGCTTAGAATTTTGTGTAGTTTCATAATATGCCACTTTCATCTATGTTTAAAATGTTTATAATGATGTTTGTTTAAATTTGCCCCTATGCCATGCTAAAATGATTTACTTCATAACTAAATAACCGTAACTTCGAATTTAATAAACTTTATATGTAAATGGGGTGGAAAAATGCCTAGTTTAACATGGTGGCATCACTTTGCATGTTTAACAACCATAAAATTGTGTTTAGGGAAGAACAGTACCAAATCTATAATATGCTCATGGGGTTTTACCGGAAGTGTTGTTTGTTGTTCCGGCCTCATTTAAATTTGCCTAGATATGTAGTTTTAATTTGCTTCAGCCCTTGCCATGTTAATCAACATTTAATATTGTTGGGTACATAACGAGATCGAAACTAAATAACTTGAATGTGGTGTTTCGTCAATATGCAACTCGTTGCATGTTGAGCTCCACTTAATTTGTAGGATTGCTTGTGCACTTTGCCATGCCATGCCTCATTAATCCCGACATGCATCATATTTGGTTATGCATCATGTCATGCTTATGTGGTGGTTTTTTACTATGTTGTGTGCTTCTTTCCGGTGTTGCTTCTTCGGGTTGGTTCCGATAACGTCGCGTTTGTGAGGATCCGTTCGACTTCGTCCGTTTGACTTCTTCTTGGACTCGTTCTTCTTCCTTGCGGGATTTCAGGCAAGATGATCATACCCTCGAAATCACTTCTATCTTTGCTTGCTAGTTGCTCGCTCTTTTGCTATGCCTATGCTGCGATACCTACCACTTGCTTATCATGTCTCCTATATTGTTGAACCAAGCCTCTAACCCACCTTGTCCTAGCAAACCGTTGTTTGGCTATGTTACCGCTTTGCTCAGCCCCTCTTATAGCATTGTTAGTTGCAAGTGAAGATTGAAGTTTGTTCCTTGTTGGAACATGGAGATGTTGTTCCTTGTTGGAACATGTTTACTTGTTGGGATATCACAATATATCTTATTTACTTAATGCATCTATATACTTGGTAAAGGGTGGAAGGCTCGGCCTTATGCCTGGTGTTTTGTTCCACTCTTGCCGCCCTAGTTTCCGTCATATCGGTGTTATGTTCCCGGATTTTGCATTCCTTACGCGGTTGGGCTATTATGGGAACCCCTTGACAGTTCGTATTAAGTAAAGCTCTTCCAACAATGCCCAACATTGGTTTTACCATTTGCCACCTAGCCTTTTCTTTTCCCTTGGGAGTCGCGCTCCTGAGGGTCATCATTATTTACCCCCCGGGCCAGTGCTCCTATGAGTGTTGGTCCAACTTGTCAGCCGCCGGTGGCCACCAGGGGCAACTCTGGGCTGGCCTACCGGAAGTTTGGACGATCCGGTGTGCCCTGAGAAAGAGATATGTGCAGCTCCTATCGGGATTTGTCGGCACATTCGGGCGGTGTTGCTGGTTTAGTTTTACCCTGTCGAAATGTCTTGTAGAACCGGGATACCGAGTCTGATCGGAACGTCTCGGGAGGAGGTCTATTCCTTCGTTGACCGTGAGAGCTTGTGATGGGCTAAGTTGGGACACCCCTGCAGGGATTTGAACTTTTGAAAGTCGTGCCCGCAGTTATGGGAAGATGGGAATTTGTTAACGTCCGGTTGTAGAAAACCTGAAGTTGACCTTAATTAAAATGCATCAACCGCGTGTGTAACCGTGATGGTCTCTTTCCGGCGGAGTCCGGGAAGTGAACACAGTGTTGGAGTTATGCTTGACGTAGGTTGCTATAGGATCACTTCTTGATCATACTTTTATCGACCGTGCTTTGCCTTCTCTTCTCGCTCTCATTTGCGTATGTTTAGCCACCATATATGCTAGTCGCTTGCTGCAGCTCCACCTCATATCTTGCCTTACCTATGAGCTTAAATAGTCTTGATCGCGAGGGTGCGAGATTGCTGAGTCCCCGTGGCTCACAGATACTTCCAAAACCAGCTTGCAGGTGCCGATGAGACCGTACAGATGACGCAACCAAGCTCAGGAGGAGCTCGATGAAGATCTTGTCCTTTACTTTGTTTCGTTCTAGTTGATCAGTAGTGGAGCCCAGTTGGGGTCGATCGGGGACCTTTGTCGCATTTGGGGTTCTTCTTTTATTTTGGTTCCGTAGTCGGACCTTGATTGTATTTGGATGTTGTAATGCTTTATTCATGTATTGTGTGAAGTGGCGATTGTAAGCCAACTATGTATCTTTTCCCCTATTGTATTACATGGGTTGTTTGCGAAGATTACCTCACTTGCGACATTGCTTTCAATGCGGTTATGCCTCTAAGTCGTGCTTCGACACGTGGGAGATATAGCCGCATCAAGGGCGTTACAATGTTGTGATGTGATATGGTCAAGACATGATGCTAAATTTTATTGTATGAGATGATCATGCTTTTTAACTGAGTTATCGGCAACTGGCGGGAGCCATATGGTTGTCGCTTTATTGTATGCAATGCAATTGCACTGTAATGCTTTACTTTATCACTAAGCGGTAGCGATAGTCGTGGAAGCATAAGATTGGCGAGACGACAATGATGCTACGATGATGATCAAGGTGTCGTGCCGGTGACGATGGTGATCATGACGGTGCTTTTAAGATGGAGATCACAAGCACAAGATGATGATGTCCATATCATATCACTTATATTGATTGCATGTGATGTTTATCTTTTATGCATCTTATCTTGCTTTGATTGACGGTAGCATTTTAAGATGACCTCTCACTAACTATCAAGAAGTGTTCTCCCTGAGTATGCACCGTTGCGAAAGTTCTTCGTGCTGAGACACCACATGATGATCGGGTGTGATAGGCTCCTACGTTCAAATACAACGGGTGCAAAACAGTTGCACACGCGGAATACTCAGGTTATACTTGACGAGCCAAGCATATGCAGATATGGCCTCGGAACACGGAGACCGAAAGGTCGAGCGTGAATCATATAGTAGATATGATCAACATTGTGATGTTCACCAATGAAACTACTCCATCTCACGTGATGATCGGACATGGTTTAGTTGATTTGGATCACGTGATCACTTAGAGGATTAGAGGGATGTCTATCTAAGTGGGAGTTCTTTAGTAATATGATTAATTGAACTTAAATTTATCATGAACTTAGTACCTGATAGTATCTTGCTTGTTTATGTTTGATTGTAGATAGATGGCCCGTGTTGTTGTTCCGTTGAATTTTAATGCGTTCCTTGAGAAAGCAAAGTTGAAAGATGATGGTAGCAATTATACGGACTGGGTCCGTAACTTGAGGATTATCCTCATTGCTGCACAGAAGAATTACGTCCTGGAAGCACCGCTGGGTGCCAGGCCTGCTGCTGGAGCAGCACCAGATGTTATGAATGTCTGGCAGAGCAAAGCTGATGACTACTCAATAGTTCAGTGTGCCATGCTTTATGGCTTAGAATCGAGACTTCAACGACATTTTGAACGTCATGGAGCATATGAGATGTTCCAGGAGTTGAAGTTAATATTTCAAGCAAATGCCCGGATTGAGAGATATGAAGTCTCCAATAAGTTCTATAGCTGCAAGATGGAGGAGAACAGTTTTGTCAGTGAGCATATACTCAAAATGTTTGGGTATAATAATCACTTGATTCAATTGGGAGTTAATCTTCCAGATGATTGCGTCATTGACAGAATTCTCCAATCCCTTCCACCCAGCTACAAGAGCTTCGTGATGAACTATAATATGCAAGGGATGAATAAGACTACTCCCGAGCTCTTCACAATGCTGAAAGCTGTGGAGGTAGAAATCAAGAAGGAGCATCAAGTGTTGATGGTCAACAAGACCACTAGTTTCAAGAAAAAGGGCAAAGGGGAGAAGAAGGGGAACTTCAAAAAGAACAGCAAGCAAGTTGCTGCTCAAGAGAAGAAACCCAAATCTGGACCTAAGCCTGAAACTGAGTGCTTCTACTGCAAGCAGACTGGTCACTGGAAGCGGAACTGCCCCAAGTATTTGGCGGATAAGAAGGATGGCAAGGTGAACAAAGGTATATGTGATATACATGTTATTGATGTGTACCTTACTAATGCTCGTAGTAGCACCTGGGTATTTGATACTGGTTCTGTTGCTAACATTTGCAACTCAAAACAGGGACTACGGATTAAGCGAAGATTGGCTAAGGACGAGGTGACGATGCGCGTGGGAAATGGTTCCAAAGTCGATGTGATCGCGATCGGCACGCTACCTCTACATCTACCTTCGGGATTAGTATTAGACCTAAATAATTGTTATTTGGTGCCAGCGTTGAGCATGAACATTATATCTGGATCTTGTTTGATGCGAGACGGTTATTCATTTAAATCAGAGAATAATGGTTGTTCTATTTATATGAGTAAAATCTTTTATGGTCACGCACCCATGAAGAATGGTCTATTCTTATTAAATCTCGATAGTAGTGACACACACATTCAGATGCAGAGTTGATAATGATAGTGCAACTTATTTGTGGCACTGCCGTTTAGGTCATATCGGTATAAAGCGCATGAAGAAACTCCATACTGATGGACTTTTGGAACCACTTGATTATGAATCACTTGGTACTTGCGAACCGTGCCTTATGGGTAAGATGACAAAAACACCGTTCTCCGGTACTATGGAGAGAGCAACATATTTGTTGGAAATCATACATACAGATGTATGTGGTCCGATGAATGTTGAGGCTCGTGGCGGATATCGTTATTTTCTCACCTTCACAGATGACTTAAGCAGATATGGGTATATCTACTTAATGAAACATAAGTCTGAAACATTTGAAAAGTTCAAAGAATTTCAGAGTGAAGTTGAAAATCATCATAACAAGAAAATGAAATTCTTATGATCTGATCGTGGAGGAGAATATTTGAGTTACGAGCTTGGTGTACATTTGAAACAATGCGGAATAGTTTCGCAACTCACGCCACCCAGAACACCACAGCATAATGGTGTGTCCGAACGTCGTAATCGTACTTTACTAGACATGGTGCAATCTATGATGTCTCTTACTGATTTACCGGTATCGTTTTGGGGTTATGCTTTAGAGATGGCCACATTCACGTTAAATAGGGCACCATCAAAATCCGTTGAGACGACGCCTTATGAACTGTGGTTTGGCAAGAAACCAAAGTTGTCGTTTCTGAAAGTTTGGGGCTGCAATGCTTATGTGAAAAAGTTTCAACCTGATAAGCTCGAACCCAAATCGGAGAAATGTGTCTTCATAGGATATCCAAAGGAAACTATTGGATACACCTTCTATCACAGATCCGAAGGCAAGACTTTTGTTGCTAAATTCGGAAACTTTCTAGAGAAGGAGTTTCTCCCGAAAGAAGTGAGTGGGAGGAAAGTAGAACTTGATGAGGTAACTGTACCTGCTCCCTTATTGGAAAGTAGTACATCACAGAAACCAGTTTCTGTGACACCTACACCAATTAGTGAGGAAGCTAATGATGATGATCATGAAACTTCAGAACAAGATACTACTGAACCTCGTAGATCAACCAGAGTAAGATCCGCACCAGAGTGGTATGGTAATCCTGTTCTAGAAATCATGCTACTAGATCATGATGAACCTACGAACTATGAAGAAGCGATGGTGAGCCCAGATTCTGCAAAATGGCTTGAAGCCATGAAATCTGAGATGGGATCCATGTATGAGAACAACGTATGGACTTTGGTTGACTTTCCCAATAATCGGCAAGCAATTGAAAATAAATGGATCTTCAAGAAGAAGACTGACGCTGACGGTAATGTTACTGTCTACAAAGCTCGACTTGTCGCAAAAGGTTTTCGACAAGTTCAAGGGATTGACTACGATGAGACCTTCTCACCCGTAGCGATGCTTAAGTCTGTCCGAATCATGTTAGCAATTACCGCATTTTATGATTAAGAAATTTGACAGATGGATGTCAAAACTGCATTCCTGAATGGATTTCTGGAAGAAGAGTTGTATATGATGCAGCCGGAAGGTTTTGTCGATCCAAAGGGAGCTAACAAAGTGTGCAAGCTCCAGCGATCCATTTATGGACTGGTGCAAGCCTCTCGGAGTTGGAATAAATGCTTTGATAGTGTGGTCAAAGCATTTGGTTTTGTACAGACTTTTGGAGAAGCCTGTATTTACAAGAAAGTGAGTGGGAGCTCTGTAGCATTTCTGATATTATATGTAGATGACATATTACTAATCGGAAATGATATAGAATTTCTGGATAGCATAAAAGGATACTTGAATAAGAGTTTTTCAATGAAAGACCTCGGTGAAGCTACTTACATATTGGGCATTAAGATCTATAGAGATAGATCAAGACGCTTAATTGAACTTTCACAAAGCACATACCTTGACAAAATTTTGAAGAAGTTCAAAATGGATCAAGCAAAGAAAGGATTCTTGCCTGTGTTACAAGGTGTGAAATTGAGTAAGACTCAATGCCCGACCAATGCAGAAGATAGAGAGAAAATGAAAGATGTTCCCTATGCTTCAGCCATAGGCTCTATCATGTATGCAATGTTGTGTACCAGACCTGATGTGTGTCTTGTTATAAGTCTAGCAGGGAGGTACCAAAGTAATCCAGGAGTGGATCACTGGACAGCGGTCAAGAACATCCTGAAATACCTAAAAAGGACTAAGGATATGTTTCTCATATATGGAGGTGACAAAGAGCTCATCGTAAATGGTTACGTTGATGCAAGCTTTGACACTGATCCGGGCGATTCTAAATCGCAAACCGGATACATGTTTACATTAAACGGTGGAGCTGTCAGTTGGTGCAGTTCTAAACAAAGCATTGTGGCGGGATCTACATGTGAAGCAGAGTACATAGCTGCTTCGGAAGCAGCAAACGAAGGAGTCTGGATGAAGGAGTTCATATCCGATCTAGGTGTCATACCTAGTGCATCGGGTCCAATGAAAATCTTTTGTGACAATACTAGTGCAATTGCCTTGGCAAAGGAATCCAGATTTCACATGAGAACCAAGCGCATCAAGAGACGCTTCAATTCCATCCGGGATCTAGTCCAGGTGGGAGACATAGAGATTTGCAAGATACATACGGATCTGAATGTTGCAGACCCGTTGACTAAGCCTCTTCCACGAGCAAAACATGATCATCACCAAAGCTCCATGGGTGTTAGAATCATTACTGTGTAATCTAGATTATTGACTCTAGTGCAAGTGGGAGACTGAAGGAAATATGCCCTAGAGGCAATAATAATGTTATTATTTTATTTCCTTATATCATGATAAATGTTTATTATTCATGCTAGAATTGTATTATCCGGAAACATAATACTTGTGTGAATACATAGACAAACTAAACGTCACTAGTATGCCTCTACTTGACTAGCTCGTTAATCAAAGATGGTTATGTTTCCTAACCATAGATATGTGTTGTCATTTGATTAACGGGATCACATTATTAGGAGAATGATGTGATTGACATGACCCATTCCATTAGCTTAGCACCCGATCGTTTAGTATGTTGCTATTGCTTTCTTCATGACTTATACATGTTCCTATGACTATGAGATTATGCAACTCCCGTTTGCCGGAGGAACACTTTGTGTGCTATCAAACGTCACAACGTAACTGGGTGATTATAAAGGAGCTCTACAGGTGTCTCCAAAAGTAAATGTTGGGTTGGCGTATTTCGAGATTAGGATTTGTCACTCCGATTGTCGGAGAGGTATCTCTGGGCCCTCTCGGTAATGCACATCACATAAGCCTTGCAAGCATTGCAACTAATGAGTTAGTTGCGAGATGATGTATTACGAAATGAGTAAAGAGACTTGCCGGTAACGAGATTGAACTAGGTATTGAGATACCGACGATCGAATCTCGGGCAAGTAACATACCGATGACAAAGGGAACATCGTATGTTGTTATGCGGTCAGACCGATAAAGATCTTCGTAGAATATGTGGGAGCCAATAAGAGCATCCAGGTTCCGCTATTTGTTATTCACCGGAGACGTGTCTCGGTCATGTCTACATTGTTCTCGAACCCGTAGGGTCCGCACGCTTAAGGTTTCGATGACAGTTATATTATGAGTTTATGAGTTTTGATGTACCGAAGTTAGTTCGGAGTCCCGGATGTGATCACGGACATGACGAGGAGTCTCAAAATGGTCGAGACATAAAGATTGATATATTGGAAGCCTATGTTTGGACATCGGAAGTGTTCCGGGTGAAATCGGCATTTTACCGGAGTACCGGGAGGTTACCGGACCCCCCCCCCAGTAACCTAATGGGCCTTAATGGGCCTAGTGGAGAAAGAGGAGAGGAGGCCTAGGGGCTGCCGCGCGCCCCTCCCCCCAAGTCCAAATTGGACAAGGAGGGGGGCGGCGCCCCCCTTTCCTTTCTTCCCTCTCCTCCTCCCCCCAAGTCCTAATCCAACTAGGGAAAGGGAGGGGAGTCCTACTCCCGGTAGGAGTAGGACTCCTCCTGTGCGCCTCCTCCTATGGCCGGCCGCACCCCCCTTGGCTCCTTTATATACGGGGGCAGGGGGCACCCCTAGACACACAAGTTGATCTCTAAGATCGTTCTCTTAGCCGTGTGCGGTGCCCCCTTCCACCATAGTCCTCGGTAATATTGTAGTGGTGCTTAGACGAATCCCTGTGACAGTTGAACATCAAGATCGTCACCACGCCGTCGTGCTGACGGAACTCTTCCCCGACACTTTGCTGGATCGGAGTCCGGGGATCGTCATCGAGCTGAACGTGTGCTAGAACTTGGAGGTGTCGTAGTTTCGGTGCTTGATCGGTCGGGCCGTGAAGACGTACGACTACATCAACCGCGTTGTCATAACGCTTCCGCTGTCGGTCTACAAGGGTACATAGATCACACTCTCCCCCCTCATTGCCTTGCATCACCATGATCTTGTGTGTGCGTAGGAATTTTTTTGAAATTACTACGTTCCCCAACATGGATAGCATAAAGGATACTTGAATAAGAATTTTTCAATGAAAGACCTCGGTGAAGCTGCTTATAGATTGGGCATCAAGACCTATAGGGATAGATCAAGACGCTTAATAGGACTTTCACAAAGCACATACCTTGATAAAGTTTTGAAGAAGTTCAAAATGGATCAGTCAAAGAAAGGGTACTTGCCTGTGTTACAAGGTGTGAAATTGAATCAGACTCAAAGCCTGACCATTGCAGAAGATATAGAGAAAATGAAATTCATTTCCTATGCCTCAACCATAGGTTCTATCATGTATGCTATGCTGTGTACCAAACCTGATGTGTGCCTTGCCATAAGTTTGGCAGGGTGCTACCTCTTGAGCATGTGTTGGGTTTCCCTTGAAGAGGAAATGGTGATGCAACAAAGTAGCGTAAGTATTTCCCTCAGTTTTTGGGAACCAAGGTATCAATCCAGTAGGAGAGTACACGCAAGTCGCTTAGTACCTGCACAAACAATCAAAAACCTTGCAACCAACACGATAAAAGGGTTGTCAATCCCTTCACGGCCACTTGCAAAAGTGAGATCTGATAAAGATAATAAGATAAATATTTTTGGTATTTTTGCTGTACAGATTGGAAAATAAAGATTGCAAAATAAATAGTAAACTAGAATTATAGATCGAAAACTTATATGATGTAAAGTAGACCCGGGGCCATAGGTTCACTAGTGGCTTCTCTCATGATAGCATATATTATGGTGGGTGAACAAATTACTGCCGAGCAATTGATAGAAAAGCGCATAGTTATGATGATATCTAAGGCAATGATCATGAATATAGGCATCACGTCCGTGTCAAGTAGACCGAAACGATTATGCATCGACTACTATTACTCCACACATCGACCGCTATCCAGCATGCATCTAGAGTATTAAGTTCATAAGAACGGAGTAACGCATTAGGCAAGATGACATGATGTAGAGGGATAAACTCAAGCAATATGATATAAACCCCATCTTTTTATCCTCGATGGGAACAATACAATACGTGCCTTGCTGCCCCTGTTGTCACTGGGAAAGGACACCGCAAGATTGAACCCAAAGCTAAGCACTTCTCCCATTGCAAGAAAGATCAATCTAGTAGGCCAAACTAAGCCGATAATTCAAAGAGACTTGCAAAGATATCAAATCATGCATATAAGAATTCAGAGAAGAACCAAATAATATTCATAGATAATCAAATTCATAAACCCACAATTCATCGGATCTCGGCAAACACACAGCAAAAGAGTATTGATGTCTACTACACAACCTTCTTCTTGTAAACGTTGTTGGGCCTCCAAGTGCAGAGGTTTGTAGGACAGTAGAAAATTTCCCTCAAGTGGATGACCTAAGGTTTATCAATCCGTAGGAGGCGTAGGATGAAGATGGTCTCTCTCAAGCAACCCTGCAACCAAATAACAAAAAGTCTCTTGTGTCCCCAACACACCAATACAATAGTAAATTGTATAGGTGCACTAGTTCGACGAAGAGATGGTGATACAAGTGGTATATGGATAGTAGATATGGGTATTTGTAATCTGAAAATATAAAAACAGCAAGGTAGCAAATGATAAAAGTGAGCACAAATGGTATTGCAATGCGTTGAAACAAGGCCTAGGGTTCATACTTTCACTAGTGCAAGTCCTCTCAACAATAAAAACATAATTGGATCACATTACTACCCCTCAACATGCAACAAAGAGTCACTCTAAAGTCACTAATAGCAGAGAACAAACGAAGAGATTATGGTAGGGTACGAAACCACCTCAAAGTTATTCTTTCCAATCAATCTGTTGGGCTATTCCTATAAGTGTCACAAACAGCCCTAGAGTTCGTACTAGAATAACACCTTAAGACACAAATCAACCAAAACCCTAATGTCACCTAGATACTCCAATGTCACCTCAAGTATCCGTGGGCATGATTATACGATATGCATCACACAATCTCAGATTCATCTATTCAACCTACACATAGGACCTCAAAGAGTGCCCCAAAGTTTCTACTGGAGAATCACGTCGAAAATGTGTGCCAACCCCTATGCATAGGTTCATGGGCGGAACCCGCAAGTTGATCACCAAAACATACATCAAGTGGATCAATAGAATACCCCATTGTCACCACGGGTATCCCACCCAAGACATACATCAAGTGTTCTCAAATCCTTAAAGACTCAATCCGATAAGATAACTTCAAAGGGAAAACTCAATCCATTACAAGAGAGTAGAGGGGGAGAAACATCATAAGATCCAACTATGATAGCAAAGCTCGTGATACATCAAGATCGTACCACCTCAAGAAGACGAGAGAGTGAGAGATCAAACACATAGCTACTGGTACATACCCTCAGCCCCGAGGGAGAACTACTCCCTCCTCGTCATGGAGAGCATCGGGATGATGAAGATGGCCACCGAAGAGGGATTCCCCCTCCGGCAGGGTGCCAGAACGGGTCTAGATTGGCTTTCGGTGGCTACGGAGGCTTCTGACGGCGGAACTCCCGATCTATTGTGCTCCCCGATTGTTTTAGGGTATATGGAGATATATAGGCGGAAGAAGTATGTCAAGGGAGCCATGAGGGGCCCACGAGGGTGGAGGGCACACCTAGGGGTGTGGGCGCGCCCCCTGCCTCTTGGCTTCCTCGTTGCTTCCCTTACATGGACTCCAAGTCTCCCGTGTTGCTTTCCTTCCAAAAATAAGTTCCGTGAAGTTTCAGGTCAATTGGACTCCGTTTGATTTTCCTTTTCTGCGATACTCTAAAACAAGGAAAAAATAGAAGCTGGCACTGGGCCCTGGGTTAATAGGTTAGTCCCAAAAATAAAATAAATGTGTATAATAAAGTCCATAAACATCCAAAACAGAAGATAATATAGCATGGAGCAATCAAAAATTATAGATACGTTGGAGACGTATCAGCATCCCCAAGCTTAATTCCTGCTCGTCCTCGAGTAGGTAAATGATAAAAACAAATTTTTTGATGCGAAGTGCTACTTGGCATAATTTCAATGTAATTCTTCTTAATTGTGGCATGAATATTCAGATCCAAAAGATTCAAGATAAAAGTTCATATTGACATAAAAATAATAATACTTCAAGCATACTAACTAAGCAATCATGTCTTCTCAAAATAACATGGCCAAAGAAAGTTCATCCCTACAAAATCATATAGTTTACTCATTCTCCATTTTTGTCACACAAGAATGCTCTCATCATGCACAACCCCGATGACAAGCCAAGCAATTGTTTCATACTTTAGTGATATCAAACCTATAAACTTTCACGCAATATATGAGCGCGAGCCATGGACATAGCACTATGGGTGGAATAGAATATGATGATGGGGGTTATGTGGAGAAGACAAAAAAATGAGAAAGTCTCACATCAATGAGGCTAATCAATGGGCTATGGAGATGCCCATCGATTGATGTTAATGCAAGGAGTAGGGATTCCCATGCAACGGATGCACTAGAGCTATAAATGTATGAAAGCTCAACAAAAGAAACTAAGTGGGTGTGCATCCAACTTGCTTACTCACGAAGACCTAGGGCACTTGAGGAGGCCCATTGTTGGAATATACAAGCCAAGTTCTATAATGAAAAATTCCCACTAGTATATGAAAGTGACAAAACAAGTGACTCTCTATCATGAAGATCATGGTGCTACTTTGAAGCACAAGTGTGGAAAAAAACGATAGTAGCATTGCCTCTTTTTTATTTGGCCTTTCTCTTTTTTTTGGCCTTTTTTTCTTTTTTGGGGACAATGCTCTATTAATGATGATCATCACACTTCTATTTATTTACAACTCAAAGATTACAACTCGATGCTAGAAGAAAAGATGACTCTATATGAATGCCCCCGGCGGTGTACCGGGATACGCAATGAACCAAGAGTGACATGTATGAAAGAATTATGAACGGTGGCTTTGCCACAAATACTATGTCAACTACATGATCATGCTAAGGAATATGACAATGATGAATGTGTCATGATAAACGGAATGGTGGAAAGTTGCATGACAATATATCTTGGAATGGCTATGGAAATGCCATAATAGGTAGGTATGGTGGCTGTTTTGAGGAACATATAAGGAGGTTTATGTGTGAAAGAGCGTATCATATCACGGGGTTTGGATGCACCGGCGAAGTTTGCACCAACTCTCAATGTGAGAAAGGGTAATGCACGGTACCGAAGAGGCTAGCAATGATGGAAGGGTGAGAGTGCGTATAATCCATGGACTCAACATTAGTCATAAAGAACTCACATACTTATTGCAAAAATCTACAAGTCATCAAAAACCAAGCACTACGCGCATGCTCCTAGGGGGATAGATTGGTAGGAAATGACCATCGTTCGTCCCCGACCGCCACTCATAAGGAAGATAATCAAAGAACACCTCATGTTTCAAATTTGTTACGCAATGTTTACCATACGTGCATGCTACGGGACTTGCAAACTTCAACACAAGTACTCCTCAGATTCACAACTACCCAACTAGCACAACTTTGATATCATTATCTCCATATCTCAAAATAATCATCAAGTATCAAAGTTCTCTTAGTATTCAATGCACTTCTATGAAAGTTTTTATTATTCTTGGATGCCTAGCATATTAGGATTATTTAAGCAAATTACCATGCTATTTAGGACTCTCAAAATAATATAAGTGAAGCACGAGAATTCATCTATTTCTTCAAAATAAAACTACCACCGTGCTCTAAAAAGATATAAGTGAAGCACTAGAGCAAAAGACAAACTACTCCGAAAGATATGAGTGAAGATCAATGAGTAGTCAAATAATTATGAAACTATATGAAGACTCTCTAACATTTAAGAATTTCAGATCTTGGTATTTTATTCAAACAGCAAGCAAAACAAAAGTAAAATGAAATGACACTCCAAGCAAAACACATACCATGTGGCGAATAAAAATATAGCTCCAAGTAAAGTTACCGATGAACGAAGACGAAAGAGGGGATGCCTTGCGGGGAATCCCCAAGCTTAGGCTCTTGGTTGTTCTTGAATATTACCTTGGGGGTGCCTTGGGCATCCCCAATCTTAGGCTCTTGCCACTCCTTATTCCATAGTCCATCGAATCTTTACCCAAAACTTGAAAACTTCACAACACAAAACTTAACAGAAAACTCGTAAGCTTCGTTAGCGAAAGAAAACAAAACACCACTTCAAGGTACTGTAATGAAATCATTCTTAATTTATATTGGTGTTAAACCTACTTTATTCCAACTTCTCTATGGTTTATAAACTCTTTTACTAGCCATAGATTCATTAAAATAAGCAAACAACACACGAAATACAGAATCTGTCAAAAACAGAACAGTCTGTAGTAATCTGGATCAAACGTATACTTCTGGAACTCATACAATTCTCAAATAAATTACTGGTCCTGAGGAATTTATATATTAACCATCTTCAAAAAGAATTAACTAAATAGCACTCTCTAATAAAAAATGGCAGCAATTCTCGTGAGCGCTAAAGTTTCTGTTTTTTTACAGCATGATCGCAAAGACTTTCCCCAAGTCTTCCCAACGGTTCTACTTGGCACAAACACTAACTAAAACATAAAAACTCAATCATAACAGAGGCTAGATAAATTATTTATTACTAAACAGTAACAAAAGGAAAGGAACAAAAATAGGATTGGGTTGCCTCCCAACAAGCGCTATCATTTAACGCCCCTAGCTAGGCATGATGATTTCAATGATGCTCACATAAAAGATAAGAATTGTAACATAAAGAGAGCATCATGAAGAATATGACTAGCACATTTAAGCCTAACACACTTCCTATGCATAGGGATTTTGTGAGCAAACAACTTGTGGGAACAAGAATCAACTTGCATAGGAAGGTAAAACAAGCATAACTTCATAACTTTAAGCACATAGAGAGGAAACTTGATATTATTGCAATTCCTACAAGCATATGTTCCTCACTCATAATAATTTTCAGTATAATCATGAATGAATTCAACAATATAACTATCACCTAAAGCATTCTTTTCATGATCTACAAGCATAGAAATTTTCTTACTCTCCACACAAGCAAAATTCTTCTTATGAATAATAGTGGGAGCAAACTCAACAAAATAATTATCATGTGAGGCATAATCCAATTGAAAACTAAGATCATGATGACAAGTTTCATGGATATCATTATTCTTTATAGCATACAAGTCATCACAATAATCATCATAGATAGAAACTTTGTTCTCATAATCAATTGGAACCTCTTCCGGAATAGTGGATTCATCACAAAATAAAGTCATGACCTCTCCAAATCCACTTTCATCAATATAATTATCATAAATAGAGGCATGCTTTCATCATAATAAATTTTCTCATCAAAACTTGGGGGACAAAAAATATCATCTTCATCAAACATAGCTTCCCCAAGCTTGTGGCTTTCCATATCATTAGCATCATGGATATTCAAGGAATTCATACTAACAACACTGCAATCATGCTCATCATTCAAAGATTTAGTGCCAAACATTTTAATGCATTCTTCTTCTAGCAATTGAGCACAATTATCGGAATCCTTATTTTCACGGAAGACATTAAAAATATGAAGCATATGAGGTACCCTTAATTCCATTTTTTGTAGTTTTCTTTTATAAACTAAACTAATGCTAAAACAAGAAACAAAAAGATTCAATTGCAAGATCTAAAGATATACCTTCAAGCGCTAACCTCCCCGGCAACGGCGCCAGAAAAGAGCTTGATGTATACTACACAACCTTCTTCTTGTAGACGTTGTTGGGCCTCCAAGTGCAGAGGTTTGTAGGACAATAGCAAATTTCCCTCAAGTGGATGACCTAAGGTTTATCAATCCGTAGGAGGCATAGGATGAAGATGGTCTCTCTCAAGCAACCCTGCAACCAAATAACAAAAAGTCTCTTGTGTCCCCAACACACCCAATACAATAGTAAATTGTATAGGTGCACTAGTTCGGCGAAGAGATGGTGATACAAGTGGTATATGGATAGTAGATATGGGTATTTGTAATCTGAAAATATAAAAACAGCAAGGTAGCAAATGATAAAAGTGAGCACAAACGGTATTGATATGCGTTGAAACAAGGCCTAGGGTTCATACTTTCACTAGTGCAAGTCCTCTCAACAATAAAAACATAATTGGATCACATAACTACCCCTCAACATGCAACAAAGAGTCACTCCAAAGTCACTAATAGCAGAGAACAAACGAAGAGATTATGGTAGGGTACGAAACCACCTCAAAGTTATTCTTTCCAATCAATCCGTTGGGCTATTCCTATAAGTGTCATAAACAGCCCTAGAGTTCGTACTAGAATAACACCTTAAGACACAAATCAACCAAAACCCTAATGTCACCTAGATACTCCAATGTCACCTCAAGTATCCGTGGGCATGATTATACGATATGCATCACACAATCTCAGATTCATCTATTCAACCAACACATAGGACCTCAAAGAGTGCCCCAAAGTTTCTACTGGAGAATCACGACGAAAACGTGTGCCAACCCCTATGCATAGGTTCATGGGCAGAACCCGCAAGTTGATCACCAAAACATACATCAAGTGGATCAATAGAATACCCCATTGTCACCACGGGTATCCCACGCAAGACATACATCAAGTGTTCTCAAATCCTTAAAGACTCAATCCGATAAGATAACTTCAAAGGGAAAACTCAATCCATTACAAGAGAGTAGAGGGGGAGAAACATCATAAGATCCAACTATAATAGCAAAGCTCGCGATACATCAAGATCATACCACCTCAAGAACACGAGAGAGAGAGAGAGATCAAACACACAGCTACTGGTACATACCCTCAGCCCCGAGGGAGAACTACTCCCTCCTTGTCATGGAGAGCACCGGGATGATGAAGATGGCCACCGGAGAGGGATTCCCCCTCCGACAGGGTGCCAGAACGGGTCTAGATTTGATGTAGGGTGGAACCCTAATTGCCCAATCTTTCACGAAAGGAGCGGATCTCGCGAAGAAAACGAGGAACACGAGGGGTAAACAAGGGGAATCACGAGGGGAAACACGAGAGAAACACTAAAACCAACAAGAATGATCACACATGCGGTAGATCCATGAACACAAAGGAAGATACAAGATCCAAAGTCAACAACGGACGATACAAGAGGTAACTGGTTCTTCTCCGTGAGGAGGTCTTGAATCGACGGGGGGGATCTTCCCTTAGAAAGGGGGCTTGAATCCAAAGGGATCTTCTCCGAAGAGGCCACGGTCTCTCGCACGGAGGAGATCCGATATGGATGAGCGTAGCTCTATCTCTCAAATGAGCTAAACCAACGCTAACCCTAGAAAGGAGGAGGTGGAGGAGTATATATAGTCTAGGGCCACAAAGGGGTAAGTGAGGGGCGAAAGGGTACATGGGCTTCGGCCTGAGTGTCTACGCGCAGGCAGGGCCGGAAGTTCCGGGGACGGCCGGAAGGTCCGGGCGCCGGAGGTTCCGGGCGAAGGTCCGGGCAGGGTCTAGGCTATCCAGAGAGTTGGCACACTCTCGGACGGCTTCGATGCGTCGGGGCCGGAAGTTCCGGGAAGGCCGGAAGTTTCGGGCAGCGGCCGGAAGTTCCGGGCTTTCCAGAAACTTGTCAAGGCTTCTTCTTCCTTCTCTTCCATGCTTCCCTCGCGGATGGTGTAGGTGATCCTTGGCGCTTGCACTCCTCCTCGTCATCCGTGAAGCTCCGACAATACCTATGCATGCACGATGGAGGGTCAAGTAGTATACCATCCTCGAAGGGGTCAAGTGAGCTTGTGTAAAGGAGAGGATTCACCTTTGTGTATGTGAAGTAGATGTCGCACGTGTCACTTGCCGAATGAACTCTTGACATGGTGATGTCCATAGGATGCTCCGCATCATCCCCTCCCCCTTGTGAAAGATCCGACCTCAGATCGAAAACCAAATCACCATGGGAAAGAGATGGCTTCGCCATGTATAAGCGGACGTCCACCAAGTAGTCATCATCTTCAAGCTTGGAGTGGGCACTCTCCAATGTCGCACCGTCTTGTGATTCCTTCAAAATGAGCAAGGATAACAAACACTTGGAAAAATAAATGTGGTTAGCGTTAGTGCAAAACCAAGCGTTCAAGAGGTGATTCACCAAACAAGTGTCGTCATCATGCAAAGGATATGGTGTGACAAAGGATTGTGACGTGGCATGTAAGCATATCAATCTAGAACAAGTAAAGAAATCATGGGGACAAGCATGTGAATGTGAGGTAGTGATACAAATATGTGTGACAAGAGAAGAAGCATCTACCTCAAGTTCATAGTAAGCATTCACAAATTGCTCAATGAAAGGTCTATGGTAGGCATAGGAATCATTCACAACACCAAATAAAATGAAGTGTCTAAACACATGGGTCAAGTGCAAGACAATCCAAGCATAATGTGCATGGGTTGTAGTGAATATAGTGTGGCACTCAACACAATAGAAAGAGCAATTGTGCATCATGTGTGAGGCAATCAAGGCAAGCATGTAGCAATCAATGGGACATGGCATATGTGAAGAAACGACATTGTTGCAACCAAACATGTGATAGGAGCAAGTAATCCAAGAATCAGATGCAACACACAAGGCATATATATCATGATGCATGGAATGGTGAAAGTGACAAGTCGAAGCAAGATCTCTAACATGTGTGCAATCAAGTGATCCAAGATGAACAATAAGTCTCATGGTGCAAGGAACACTAGTAGTATGATCCGCAATATCCATGCTCAAGAAAGATGTCACCTTGAAGGCGTGTGCTTGTGCATTCTTCACATTGCCGAAGTTGTAAGAAAGGTGGTGTAGAAGCGAGTCGTGGTCGAATGTATGAGGCTCGCTCTCAAGAGCTCGAATGGTCAACTCATGTGACATGGAAGTTCACACAAAGTCCAAGTATCCTACACATGCACACAACAAAACAAAGAACGTATGTGCATGGTAGATAAACACATCATCCATCATGATGGTTCTCTTCTTTTGCACATAACCATTAGAAGCACAAGTGCATGAATAATATGATGCAATAATGGCTATATTCATGGCACTAGGTATATGGTGCAAAGAGGCAAGACAAGCATGCTTCACAAAAAATATGTCCAAATCTCCAAATATATGCGAGAATGCTATGGGGGCAATCTCATTAGCAAGAATAAAGGCATAGTTGCACTCAATACATGGAAAATCATCTAGCATGAGAGAGGCAACATATGGAGATATATGACAAGAAGAAATAATAATCATTTGATAAGCATGTAGATGGTTATCATCAACCGTATGAAGTGAGCAAGTATGAGTCATCAGCGATACAACAAGGCAAGCAATCATAGGAAACAAGTCGTGCAAGCTAGTAGTGCGAAGATGCAACATACTAGAGGAAATCATGGCAATCATGTCATGTGAGCAAATAATAGGCATAGGCAATGCACATGACATATCGCAAGCACGAACACAAAGCAAGATCATAGTATAATCATAGGCATGGGGCACAAAGCAAATATGGCAATAAAAAGTGATATCTCCACCAAGCTTGCAAATACACATACAAGTATTAGAATCAATCATCATGTGTAATGCAAAGCATGGGTCACAAATGCATGGCAAAAGCATAGGAATGAGTATATCATGCAAAGTGAACATGGAAAGATGGGCATAGAATATGTAATGAACAATAACCCATATCCAAGTGAGGGTCATGTAGAAGAAATGCGCGAAGTCTTTGCGCGAAGAGAGTGGTGGGAAAGACAATCCATGGGATCCCAAGTCATCATTGCTCTCTAGAGCTTGTTTTGTCAACTCGTGGGATTGCGAGGTTGACAAGTATTCATGGGTACCTACACAAAAGAGACACAAACCAAAGAAATTGTGCGCGTGGTAAATGTACACATCATCCATCATGATGTGTATGTGCACGTGAGATTTACCACAAGATAAGCATCGCTCAAAGAAATTTGATGCATGGTATAAGAACATGTCATCCATCATGAAAGAATAGTTATTATGCATGACACGATGGGGATGCAAATTGAGCATACAATTATATGGCACATCAATAGCATTTTCATTCATGGGAAACATATTGTGCACACAAGTATTGGGATCATGCAATGGATAGGATGGATCAAAATCTCCTAAAATGTATGAGGAAACTATGGGGGTCTCCTCATGAGCAATAATGGAAACATCGTATGGAGAAAATGGACAACATCCAATACAATGCATATCCAAAGCTAGTTGGTCATGGCATGGCATATGAGATAAATGATGCAAAGGGAGGATATCAATATCATGACAAGAAAAACAAATTCCAACAACCATGGGCTTGTCATCTATGCCATAAGTGCAAATTGGGTTTATCTTAATAGCATATGCATAGTCACTACGAAGATATTTCAAATATGACATATGATTGATCTCATGCATAGCGTATGACAAGTCAAGCGAATTGGCAAACATGATGTGGCCTAAAGAATCAGCACAAGAAATCCTATGCAACATGGCATCAAAACTAATAGACTCCACATGGCAATCATAATACTCATCATAAATGGGTAAATCATCGCATGGGGAAGTCACACTAGCATGAAGCATGGAAATAGGGGGATCAACATCATGCAAGCAATCAATGTCATGATAGTCCACTAGTGGGACTAGAGCATTACCGTCACCTATGTTACCGTTTTCATTCCACTCAAGTGGTATAGGTGAGGTTGGAAAGACCAAATGGTGGTCATCTTCATCTTGATGGAACCATGTGGGGGGTGCATCATATTCCACCATGGCCATCGTCTTGTCCAAAGGTAGGACGTAGTCGTCGCTAATCGGCGCGTCATCATATATGGGACCTAGCACCAAATGAGAAGACACAATAGAGGTAGAGGTCAAGTCGTTAGTGTTGAAAGTGGCCTCACATGACCTATCAACTATCTCACTCTCTCTATGTGGTGGTTCACTCACTCTCTCCAAGTAGGTGCACTTAAACTCACATATGGTGGAGTCACTCATCTCACTCAAGTGGTGGGGGTTGTGGCTCTCCTCACATGGGAATTGTGGCAACACATCATATATGGGGCTAGTGGTGAAGTCGCTCTCACTCTCAATATGGTGGAACAAGTCACTCAAGTCATCATACGTCGCCGTGGTCGAAGTGAAATACTCAACCATCTCATCACCGTCGCCGTGGATGAAGGCCAAAGATGGCACATCATCACTCTCGCATCCTAAGATGGAAGCATCATCCTTGCTCACCACCTTGTCGCTCGCCTCCAAAGCTTGGTCCTTAAGGGTCTCCGTAGTCGAACTCGTCGCCGCACCATCTTGAAAAAGAGTCGAAGTAGACTCGGCACCATCAATGCCACAAAGAGGGATGACGGTGAAGTTGAACTTGGGAGCATCGTCTTGGAGCTCGTCGGGCTTGGACATCGTGGTGGTACTAGCCTCATGCTCGTTATCATGGAGCTTGGTCATCGCGAAGTGAGCTTGGGGTGGAGAAGCTTTGGCTTTCATGAGTTCTTGTTCCGCCTTGAGAGCACCAATGTAGTTGTCATCGAGGGACTTGTAGTTCTCGAGGAAGATCGTCTTAGAGATGTCGTTGTGCAATCCCATCATGAAGTGGAACTTCATCGAAATGAGGTCGTCCACGCTGGCTCGTCGCAAGGCAATCTTCATCTCCTTGAAGTATGCGTCGAAGGACTTGGATCCTTGGGTGCTGTTCTCCAATTGGCGTAGAAGTTGTCCCGTATAGGTTGGAGGCACAAACTCTCGCCGCAAAGCTCTCTTCATCTTGGGCCAACTCATGTCGTAGGTCTCCGAAGGTGCGTGAAGCCACCATGTGGACGCGTAGTTGTGGAAGTTCCTTGTGGCGCACTTCACTTGATCTTCAGGAGGAACTTCATGTAGCTTGAGGTAGTCGTCCATCAAACGCTCCCACTCGAGATACTCCTCGGGTTCTTGAGTCCCATAGAAAGGAATCGTGTGGTTGATGTCGAGGTCATAGTAGCTCGTGGAAGTCATGGACTTGAGCTTGGGGAGCTTCTCTTGAGGTGCTTGTGGCCGAAGATGCTGTATGTCCGTAGGCTAAGATGCCTTGAAGTCACTTGGCGAAGATGCCAAGGGGGATGGTGAAGTCGTTGAGCGGTTGTTGGTGTTGAGCTCTTGACCTTCACGTCCTTGTTGGTGATGGTGTCGATGCCGATGTGATCTTGCCGTAGATGGTAGCTCGGAGGTATGTGCTCTTGAGCGTCTTCTCGAAGATGAGGAAGACCGCTTGTAGGACTTGATGAGGGCCTTGATCTTCTCCATTTGAGCTTGCATCTTGGCGTTGGTGGAGTTGTTCGTGGCATCGAACTCGTCGTTGTTGTTGTAGACCGAAGATGAAATGCCTTGCCTATCCATCACTCCAAGAGAAAAATGTGAGTGGTAGAAAGAGAAGAACGAATACCAAATGTACCTTGACCGAAGTTGAAAGTGGATCAATGATCACTCCAATGTGGACAAGGAAATAGCACAATTGGTACCAATTCTTGTCGGTTTCTCACACCTACACAAGTAAGGCTTTATGGTGGAGCTCGGTGAGGATAGTGGCACAAAAATTTAATGCAAAATGTTAGCAAGAGTCAATAATGTTGAAAGAGATTCACAAATTCGCAAGTGTAACAAGTAGACCAATAGCAATATGTGGCACACGGAAACACACACACGGATAGATAAATGGGGCCGTGCAACCAAGGATGAGCACAAAATGTGGAATCCATGGAAAACGCTCGTGTTGCACAACTTAAGAGAGACGCTAGCACGATTATTCTATAGGCGGATACGACACTTGTGCACAACCTAGAAGATGTAAAATGTATGAACTTTCTATCCCAAGTATGCTATATATGTATGGTTCCCGGTGTTTCTCACAAGGTGATCCAAGATGATCTTATATGACAATGTGGTATGATGCTATGGCACTTGCTTACAAGCTCTTTGTTCACTCTTTTTCTTTGCTTAAAAGCTTATTCTTTTTTTATATGGCCACTTTGCGAAATGCACAAACCAAGATAGCAATTGGGCATATACGGGAACAATCTTGAGGCACACGAGATGATATGATACCAATATGATATGGTATGTATGCAATGTATGGTGTAGATCACTAATGTGCACAAGTAACGTTGCCGGCAATACTCAAATGGCTAGTCTCGATAGGCAAGTGACGCAAAATGGGCTAGGGGTTATCAATGCAATGGCAAGGGAATATACAATGGAGGGATACCATGATACCAATTTATATGGAGGTTACCGTCCGCGGTGATGATGAGTGGCGGTGATCTTGATGGAGATATCGAGATGATGGAGACTCGTCCCTAAGTAGCCGAAACACCTTAGGAAACGGAAAAACCGCGAACTCAAAATCTCAAATGTCAAATGGTGGTAGCGGGATGCAGTGGTGGTGTTGCGGAAGCTCAATGGGATTGCGACAATGCAATGATGGGTTATGCGAGTAGGCAATGCAGAATTGGAGGGTAAGGTGGTGGACTATACATGGTGTCAGAGTTGGAAGCACGGTCCCTAAGTAGCCGAAACACCTTAGGAGACACAACTCACAACACAAACAAAATTGGGTTAAGTTGGGGTGGCAGAAGTGTATAGTGGGTAAGCCTATGCAGAAGTGGTGGTGGTGGTTGATGAAGAATCAATCGTCCCTAAGTAGCCTAGACACCTTAGGAGACTCAAATCACTCCTCAAGCAACCACTAATGCGACGGGGAACAAAATTGGTTAGGTTGCGGAAGTCGGTGGTGGTGTAGCAGACGATGTGGTGGAAGCCCTAGGAAAAGATGCCAAAATTCACAAAATTTGATGGTGACAAAAGGTGGTGAAACCAAGGTGAGGTCCTCGGGCACGTCGATAGCTTCAAAACGAGCCAAAGAACACTCAAATCGGAGTTCGGAGCGAAAAGTTGTGATGAAAACGGTGAAGAAGGCTGATGCTGAAATTCTGTGCAATGTTTCGGGTTAGGCCAGAAGTTCCGGGCCAAGGGCCGGAAGTTCCGGGGGGTGGCCGGATGTTCCGGGGGTCGCGGAAAAACTGCGGGGAGTCTGGGGATTTTGTAACATCCCAAATTTTCAATTTGGAATGTTATACACTAGATCATCATTTGCATATCATATTTATTGCATTTTGGTTGATCCAAGAAATTTTTCGCAACTCAAGGACCCTCTGAGAGAGTTGGGGATTTCGTTATTTTCATATTTGAGTTGTCTCAAATTTTGAAAATAGGATAATTTGATTTTATTTATTTTATCTTGAATAATTTCTATTACAAAAATATGAGAGAGGGAATAAAATGACTTTCCCAAAATAAAGAAATATTGAGGATTTAATAAAAAAATCAAATAAGATTTTATTTGGTTTATTTGCTATTTTATTTGAATTTAGGAAAAATGCGCATTTTCCAAAATTGCATTTAGGCCCCAAATAAATGTTCATCCTGTGCGGTTTGATTTTAGAAGTCAGGGAAAATTTATTTCGGGATTTTTGGAGTCCGTATAGTATTTCTTTTATTTGTTTTTCTACGCGGATTTTTTATTTAAAAAAAACGCGAACCGACTCTGGGCCGTACCCGAGCGGGACTCTGCCCGGGGGGGCCTTTATAAGCCGCCCGACCCGAGCCACCGAAGCCCATCAGCCGCCGCAGCCCGCCCGCGCCCTAACCCTAGCCGCCGCCGCCGTTGCCACACCGCCCGCTGCCGCCACCGCCCACCGCCGCCGCCACCCACCTCCGCCCGCCGCCGCCGGAGCCGCCGCCGCCGCCATGGACCGCACCCCGAGGTTGACCTTGCCGCCGTTTTTTTAGAAAAACTGTTCGGTTTTTCCGTCGGTTTTTTTAGTTTCCGTTTTTTTATTAGATCGGTTTTATTTCGGTTTAGTCTTTTTAGTGAGTGTTCGCCCGTTTGTTCGTTTTAACGAACGTGTTCGTCGTTTAGATCCAGTTAACGAACGTTCATTCCTTAAACTGCTCGTCGTTTTCTTTTTCTCGGATTAAATCCACGATTTTTCAGATCGCGATTTCTGATCCGATTTTCGTTTTAGTATAACTTTTCGCTCATTTATCGGAATCAGGCGATTCAAGCGCCTGGAGGTTCGTCTCGAAACCCTATTTCCGTTTAACCAACTTAAACAAGTTTTTGTTTCTGTAAAAATTGCCATAGATCCAGAATAGTAATCGAAGCCTATTTCTTTTGCAGTTTGTTTTTCGTTGCTTCGTTTGATTTGATTCTTTTTGCGAACCGGAGTTCTTAAGTTGAACTTTCTGGTTACATCTCTTATTTGAGTTTTACCTGTGCATTAGTTGAGTACTTATTGTATGTTTGTTTGTTTGCGATAGAGTACCCAGAGTGCGCCGCTTGTTACTTCGAATCACTAGGTTTCCCGGATCATCAGCAAGGCAAGTAACACTTTGATCATACCTCCTACTACTCAGTTTTATTGCATTAGATCAATCCTCACACATTGCATGATTAGGATCAAATTAAATTGTGGGTTTGGGAAGTAGTTGAGGTAGTACCTATTGCCTGTTTATTACCAAACCTTTGGGAGTTACTTCTACGTTTGCTTACTATTGCTATGCTATGCTAGTAGACGTGGATTAGGTGAGTGATATCCATGACAGATGTGAGATTTCTTTAAATCATTGGCTTATCTAAGGTGGCAACTTAAATACACATCTGGGTGGATTGAGGTACCTGGGTATTCCAGGATTGCCTGTTTTCTTTTGGACAGCCACCCAGGCTCAACGGGATCATGAGATTATTCATGCTAGAAACTTCCGTGTGCATCCACAAGCTACTATGGGCTCTAGCATAGTTGACTAAGTCGTGCGAACTCTTACAGTGGTAGACTAGTAGATGTAGGGGATGTAGGTGGTACGGTCTACCCATCGTAAGGTGCTAGCGCTTCTGAAAGACTATGTCTCGGTCATCCATTTCTCAAACACCAGGTAGTGCGAGAATCCCAACGGAGGAGATCGAGTCTTGTGGGGAAAAGTGCGCAAACCTCTGCAGAGTGTATAAACTAATCATGGTTAGCCGTGTCCCCGGTTATGGACATCTTGAGTATCTAGTACTTGGATTATCATGTGAATCTCAACATGTTACTATAAAATTAAGTTTGATGGGTTTGTTTAATGATGTTTAATTGGGATTGAGAATGCTATCAACCATTCTCAATGTTTAACAACCACCATGATAGTTAAATAAATTTATTCCTTTGCAGTAGGGAAAAATTGGCTTTTCGCAAAACTGTAACCATAGAGCTTTCCACCAACCAAATATGCATATAGAATAGCTGTTTCATTCCATTACTCTCTATGTGTTACATTGCCAGCATATTCCATGTGCTGACCCGTTTTCGGGCTGCAACGTTAATGTTGCAGACTTTTCAGACGACAATTAAGGAGTTTTATGTCGTGGTTCTATACTCAGTGATGCCGTTGGAGTTGATGGACTCACTTATCTTTCAAGCCTTCCGCTATTATCGTTATTAGATGGCCTTAAGCCATATTTATTGTAATAAGTTCTCTATTGAGACACTCGATGTAATAGGTGTGTGATTGCTACTCTGTTATAAATCCTTCAAGTACTGTGTGGTGTCAGCATTACTGATCCAGGGATGACACCGGAGCACAGAGATTGGACCGTTTGAGGTCTGGTTGCTACAAGATGGTATCAGAGGACACGTTGACTGTAGTACACGACCATTAAGCTAAAGACCTAGATCACTACTCACTCTCTTCTCTTCTGACCTCTCATCTTTTCTACTCTTTAGGATGGCGGATGCAAGGAACAAGTTCATGCAACCGGATGAAGATACACCCTTTGGACGTCACCTGAAGGAAGTCACTAGATACCTGAACATAGGAGTACCAAGCTTCACCGGAACCTACAACGCCACTTTACCTGAAGAAGAGCGCTGGATGATTCAAGTTCAAGTTCCAGGAAGGACGTTCATGCCAGTCACTGAGCCCATAGAGTTTTCTTTTGATGCACTAACTTGGAGTCTAGGAAAGAGCATGGCAGCTCACATCGCCATGGGACGCATTGGAGAAGTCTACCGCAATGATCTCAAGGATACTATCTACCAGATTTGTGGACGCCGAGATGAGCACTGGGAGATGATCAGCACCAGAAAGGATAGATCAATTGCAGCTTTTATCCAGGGGTTAAACCAGCACATTCGACGTCAGGAGAACCAGATGTGCGCCGACATGATAGACCTAAAGAAGGCAAGGACAAGAATCAAGGAACTGGAGGAAGAACTCAAGGCTACACGTGAAGATTATGAAGAAGAAATTCAAGTATTAGTGGATAAGAATGCCGACCTAACAATGAAGATCGGGATATTTATGGGAGGCCCTACACCAGTAGATGAAGACGAAGAACCCAAGGAGATTCGCCCGGAAGACTACATCATCATCGATGACACCGACTCAGATCCAGATGATAGCGATGATGACTATGTTGATGAAGCTGGAGCAGATATCATGGAGTCTGCAACCGAAGAATATTTCTAGTAGACCACCTCATCAGTAGTAGTAGTCCACCATGTAAATATTATAGTCCGAGCACTTTTGCGATAGTTAGATCGATTGTATGCCCTTGTTTGATTGAATGAATGAAGTGAATGGTTTGCTTTTGCCTCATGTGCATATGGGTAGTGTTTTCTCTTTAGACCCCGTCTATTCTTAAATCTCATCTTTTCTAAACCCTCAGATGCCTCCGAGACATGACCCTGGATTTACCTTTCCACCGGAGCTCACTCAGTTGATCCAGCAGCAGAACACATTGATGCAGTTGCTAGTCCAGAATCAGAATCAGGGGAACAACAACAACAACCCACCACCACCACCACCACCTATTGATCACTTAGCCCGTTTTCTTAGGCTGAATCTGCCGGTGTTTTCCAGTAGCACCGAGCCAATAGTAGCAGATGATTGGCTCCGCAAGACAACTAGAGAGTAGACCACAGCAGGATGCACAGATCCGGAGAAGGTGAAGTTTGCCGCACATCAGCTTGAAGGACCCGCATCATGATGGTGGGAGAATTTCACAGCCACCTTCCCTGTCTACACTGTCACATGGGACCAGTTTCAGCAGGCTTTTTGAACTGCCCATGTTTCAGCAGGAGCTATGGCCATGAAGAAGCGAGAGTTTCGCAACTTGCGCCAAGGAGGACGGACAGTTGGTCGGTATGTGGAGGACTTTAGTAAATTAGCATGTTATGCCCCAGATGACGTTGCCACGGATGCAGCTAAGCAGGAGAAGTTTCTAGAAGGACTGAATGATGAGTTGAGCATGCAGTTGATGGTAGCAACCTTCAACAACTACCAGGAGTTGATAGATCATGCTCTTATGATTGAAGAGAAGCAACAACATATTGAGAATCGCAAGAGGAAGCATGGACAAGGAAAGTACAACTCAGGAGCTCAGCAGAAGCCACAATTTACCCCTAGACCGTGAGGACATTTTCAGCATACCCATGGAGGAGGTAGCTCGCACAATCACAATGGCCCCAGGAATGGTAATGGTAATGGAGGAAGCAACAGCCAGAACCGCACCAACCCATCAACCCCAGCCAAGAAAGACCTGAGCCAAGTCACTTGCTTTAAGTGCCAGAAGACCGGACATTATGCCAATGAATGTCCTGAATTACAAAACGGAAATAGCAATGGAAGCTCTAGGAAGAAGCCGAACCCTTTCAACAGGGGACAGGTGAACCACGTTAGTGTGGAGGAGGTTGAAGAACAGCCGGATGCAGTAATCGGTAAGTTTTTGGTGAAGTCATTTACTGCACTCGATCTTTTCGATACTGGTGCATCGCATTCATACATATCCAGGGGATTTGTGGATAAGTATAAACTGCCAACCCAAGCCCTTAGGTCACCCATGTTAGTAACCTCGCCTGGAGCAGAATATATGGCTAGTCTATGGTGTGATCGGTTACCATTAAGGATTGGTAACTATGTTTTCCCCTCAGACCTAATAGTATTGGAATCCCAAGGATTGGATGTGATATTAGGCATGGATTGGTTATCAAAGTATGAAGGGAATATTGAATGTGCTAGTAAGTCAATTTTGCTTACCACCCCAGAAGGGAGAAGGATCAAGTATGTATCCCGACATGTGCCAAAGAGGACTCAAGTAAATTGCTTAACAGGAGTTGTGCAGGAGGAAGTACCAGTAGTAAAGGATTTTCCCGAAGTATTTCCAGAAGAGTTGCCAGGCATGCCACCGGATAGAGATATTGAGTTTTTGATTGAGCTATTGCCAGGCACAGGGCCAATATCAAAGAGACCATATAGGATGCCTGCAAAGGATTTGGTGGAAATTAAGAATCAAATTAAGGAGTTACTGGATAAAGGATATATTCGCCCAAGTTCTTCACCTTGGGGATCACCAGTACTTCTAGTGGAGAAGAAGGATGGATAGTTAAGGATGGTTGTCGATTATCGAGGATTGAATGAAGTAACAATCAAGAACAAGTACCCACTACCGATGATCAATGATTTGTTTGATCGATTGCAAGGAGCTAAGGTATTTTCCAAGATCGATCTGCGATCAGGATACCACCAGTTGAAGATTCGGGAACAGGATATACCCAAGACGGCTTTTACCACCAGGTATGGGCTGTATGAGTATACCATTATGTCATTTGGTCTGACTAACGCACCTGCATATTTTATGAACATGATGAACAAAGTGTTTATGGAGTTCTTGGATAAGTTCGTCGTAGTGTTCATTGATGATATCCTGGTTTACTCGAAGAATAAAGAGGAGCATAAGGAAAATTTGCGTTTGGTTCTTGGAAAGCTCAGAGAACACCAATTATATGCCAAGTTTAGCAAATGTGAGTTTTGGTTGAAGGAAGTTGGATTTCTCGGACACGTTATATCCGGAGAAGGTATAGCAGTAGATCCCACAAAAGTTGATACCGTGACCAAGTGGGAAGCACCAACCACCGTGGGAGAGATCCGGAGTTTTCTTGGACGCGCAGGATACTACAGGAGGTTTATTGAAAATTTCTCAAAGATTGCGAAGGCTATGACGGAGTTGTTGAAGAAGGATACCAAGTTCATATGGACGGAGGAATGTGAGGCTAGTTTTCAGGAGTTGAAGAAACGCTTGGTTACTTCACCAGTGTTGATTTTGCCAGACCAGACCAAGGATCATGAGGTGTATTGCGACGCTTCACGTCGAGGACTTGGAGCAGTGCTTATGCAGGAAGGGAGAGTTGTTTCATATGCCTCACGACAGCTTAAGCCTCATGAGTTGAATTATGCAACACATGATTTGGAGTTAGCAGCCGTAGTGCATGCACTGAAGACTTGGAGACATTTTCTGATTGGAAACCATTGCGAGGTGTATACGGATCATAAGAGTTTGAAGTATATTTTCACACAGAAGGAGTTGAATCTCAGACAAAGGAGATGGTTGGAGCTCATCAAGGATTATGATATGAAATTACATTATCACCCCGGAAAGGCTAATGTAGTAGCTGACGCATTAAGCCGTAAGAGTCGTGTCAACACCCTAATGACGAGAGAATTACCAAGGGAGTTAGTCGAAAATCTTCGAGAGTTATGTTTAGAAATAGTCCCAAGAGGCTATGTAGCAGCATTGGAGATTCAGTCTACATTGATGGATAAAATCAGAGAAGCCCAAAGGACTGACAAGGAGATTGCTTCTATTAAGGAGAAAATTAGCAAGGGAAAAGCTAAGGGATTTTGTGAGGACGAGCACGATACCTTATGGTTTGAAGACCGTGTCTATGTACCAAATGATCCGGAGATTAGAAAGCTAATTCTGCAAGAGGCCCATGATTCACCATATTCGGTTCACCCAGGAAATACCAAGATGTATTTGGATTTGAAGGATATTTTCTGGTGGACCGGAACAAAGAAGGATATTGCAGAGTACGTAGCAGTTTGTGATGTATGTCAGAGAGTGAAGGCAGAGCATCAGAAGCCAACAGGATTGCTACAACCATTGCCGATACCCGAATGGAAGTGGGATAAGCTAGGCATGGATTTTATTACAGGATTGCCCAGAACACGTTCAGGCTACGACTCGATATGGGTTGTAGTCGATCGTTTGACAAAGGTAGCTCATTTCATTCCAGTGAAGACTACCTATACCAGTGCAAAGTTGGCAAAGATATACATGACTAGGATCGTATGTCTGCATGGAGTTCCAAGGAGCATTGTATCAGATAGAGGAACCCAATTTACTTCAAAGTTCTGGAATTAGTTGCATGAGACTTTGGGAACCAGACTAGAGTTTAGCACAGCTTTCCATCCGCAGACAGATGGACAGACTGAGAGAGTCAACCAGATCTTGGAGGATATGCTAAGAGCTTGTGCGCTAGATTACGGATCTAGTTGGGATGAGAATTTGCCATATGTAGAGTTCTCTTACAACAACAGCTACCAATCCAGTTTGAAGATGGCCCCTTTCGAAGCCTTGTACGGAAGGAGGTGCAGGACCCCATTGTCCTAGGATGAAGTTGGAGATCGCCAGTTGTTTGGACCAGATCTGATAAAGGAATCTAAACAGAAAGTGAAATTAATTCGCGACAGACTAAAGGTAGCTCAATCTAGGCAGAAGAGTTATGCAGATTCTAAACGCAAGGAGACAGTTTACAAAGTCGGAGACCGAGTTTATCTTCGAGTATCACCACTTCGAGGAGTTAAGCGCTTTGGAGTTAAGGGAAAACTAGCGCCACGTTTTGTAGGCCCATACAAAGTGTTGGAACGTATGGGAGAAGTAGCCTACAAGTTGGAATTACCCGAAGGACTGTCAGGAGTTCACGACGTGTTTCATGTATCCCAGTTGAAGAAGTGCCACGCAGAGATGGCTGACATACCGCTAAGGGATACGGTACCACTGGAAGCAATTCAGTTGGACAGTGATTTGACCTATGAGGAGAAACCAGTTAAGATTCTAGAGTATGCCAGTCGAGTCACCCGCAACAAGGTTATCAAGTTTTGGAAAGTTCAGTGGAGCCACCACACGGAGGATGAAGCTACTTGGGAACGAGAGGAAGATTTGCTGAAGGACCACCCTCACCTATTTTCTAGCCAACCTGAATCTCGAGGGCAAGATTCATTTTAAGGGGGGTAGGTTTGTAACATCCCAAATTTTCAATTTGGAATGTTATACACTAGATCATCATTTGCATATCATATTTATTGCATTTTGGTTGATCCTAGAATTTTTTCGCAACTCAAGGACCCTCGGAGAGAGTTGGGGATTTTGTTATTTTCATATTTGAGTTGTCTCGAATTTTGAAAATAGGATCATTTGATTTTATTTATTTTATCTTCAATAATTTCTATTACAAAAATATGAGAGATGGAATAAAATGACTTTCCCAAAATAAAGAAATATTGAGGATTTAATAAAAAAATCAAATAAGATTTTATTTGGTTTATTTGCTATTTTATTTGAATTTAGGAAACATGTGCGTTTTTCAAAATTGCATTTAGGCCCCAAATAAATGTTCATCCTGTGCAGCTTGATTTTAGAAGCCGGGGAAATTTTATTTCGGGATTTTTGGAGTCCATTTAGTATTTCTTTTATTTGTTTTTCTGCGAGGAATTAATTTAAAAAAAACGCGAACTGACTCCGGGCCGTACCCGAGCGGGACTCTGCCCGGGGGGGCCTTTATAAGCCGCCCGACCCGAGCCGCCGAAGCCCATCAGCCGCCGCGGCCCGCCCGCGCCCTAACCCTAGCCGCCGCC
>NC_041382.1:145266187-145277404 GCF_002162155.2 Triticum dicoccoides | reverse complement strand
CCGCCGTTTTTTTAGAAAAACCATTCGGTTTTTCCGTGGGTTTTTCGTCGGTTTTTTAGTTTCCGTTTTTTTATTAGATCGTTTTTTTTGGTTTAGTCTTTTTAGTGAGCGTTCGCCCGTTCGTTCGTTTTAACGAACGTGTTCGTCGTTTAGATCCAGTTAACGAACGTTCATTCATTAAATTGTTCGTCATTTTCTTTTTCTCGGATTAAATCCGCGATTTTTTAGATCGCGATTTCTGATCCGATTTTCGTTTTAGTATAACTTTTCGCTCGTTTATCGGAATCAGGCGATTCAAGCGCCTGGAGTTTCGTCTCGAAACCCTCTTTCCGTTTAACCAACTTAAACAAGTTTTTGTTTCTGTAAAAATTTCCCTAGATCTAGAATAGTAATCGAAGCCTATTTCTTTTGCCGTTTGTTTTCCGTTGCTTCGTTCGATTTGATTCTTTTTGCCAACCGGAGTTCTTAAGTTGAACTTTCTGGTTAAGTCTCTTATTTGAGCTTTACCTGTGCATTACTTGAGTACTTATTGTATGTTTGTTTGTTTGCGATAGAGTACCCGGAGTGCGCCGCTTGTTACTTCGAATCACTAGGTTCCCCGAATCATCAGCAAGGCAAGTAACCCTTTGATCATACCTCCTACTACCCAGTTTTATTGCATTAGATCAATCCTCACACAATGCATGATTAGGATCAAATTAAATTGTGGGTTTGGGAAGTAGTTGAGGTAGTACCTATTGCCTGTTTATTATCAAACCTTTCGGAGTTACTTCTACGTTTGCTTACTATTGCTATGCTATGCTAGTAGACGTGGATTGGGTGAGTGATATCCATGACAGATGTGAGATTTCTTTAAATCAATGGCTTATTTAAGGTGGCAACTTAAATACACATCTGGGTGGATTGAGGTACCTGGGTATTCCAGGATTGCCTGTTTTCTTTTGGACAGCCACCCAGGCTCAAAGGGATCATGAGATTATTCATGCTAGAAACTTCCGTGTGCAGCCACAAGCTACTATGGGCTCTAGCATAGTTGACTAAGTCGTGCGAACTCTTACAGTGGTAGACTAACAGATATAGGGGATGTAGGTGGTACGGTCTACCCATCGTAAGGTGCTAGCGTTCTGAAAGACTATGTCTCGGTCATCCGTTTCTCAAACACCAGGTAGTGCGAGAATCCCAACGGAGGAGATCGAGTCTTGTGGGGAAAAGTGCACAAACCTCTGCAGAGTGTATAAACTAATCATGGTTAGCCGTGTCCCCGGTTATGGACATCTTGAGTATCTAGTACTTGGATTATCATGTGAATCTCAACATGTTACTATAAAATTAAGTTTGATGGGTTTGTTTAATGATGTTTAATTGGGATTGAGAATGCTGTCAACCATTCTCAATGTTTAACAACCACCATGATAGTTAAATAAATTTATTCCTTTGTAGTAGGGAAAAATTGGCTTTTCGCAAAACTGTAACCATAGAGCTTTCCACCAGCCAAATATGCATATAGAATAGCTGTTTCATTCCATTACTCTCTATGTGTTACATTGCCAGCATATTCCATGTGCTGACCTGTTTTCGGGCTGCAACGTTAATGTTGCAGACTTTTCAGACGACGATTAAGGAGTTTTAGGTCGTGGTTCTATACTCAGTGATGCCGTTGGAGTTGATGGACTCACTTATCTTCCAAGCCTTCCGCTGTTATCGTTATTAGATGGCCTTAAGCCATATTTATTGTAATAAGTTCTCTATTGAGACACTCGATGTAATAGGTGTGTGATTGCTACTCTGTCATAAATCCTTCAAGTACTGTGTGGTGTCAGTATTACTGATCCAGGGATGACACCGGAGCACGGAGATTGGACCGTTTGAGGTCTGGTCGCTACAGATTTTTGGGGTAAACTTTCTGCTTAGTCCGGAAGTTCCGGGGCTGGGATGGAAGTTCTGGGGGACGGAAGTTCCGAGGGAGTACGTAAGTTTCGGGGGTGATGGAATTTATTCCGGGATGAACCCTAAATTCCAGATCTGAGAACGGGGGCGGAAAAACTCGATTTCCCGAGGCAAAATTGAGATGATTTCGTGGATGGAAAGTGGGGAAAAGAAGGGGAATGCTAGATCCACTCATAACATAGTGAATCCATGGATCAAAATCAACAAAACATCGTCAAACCAACAAGTAAAAAAAATTTGGGGCTATTTTTGGTGGGGATTTTCAAAATTGGGGAAGAACACAACAAAATTAGGCTAGAAAACGAAGAGGGGAGGCTCCGAAATCGTGATGTACGTGCCTCTAGATACCAAGATGATGTAGGGTGGAACCCTAATCGCTCGATCTTTCACGAAAGGAGCGGATCCTGTGAAGAACACGAGGAACACGAGGGGAATCATGAGGGCAAACACTAAAACCAACAAGAATGATCACACATGCGCTAGATCCATGAACACAAAGGAACATACAAGATCTAAAGTCAACAATGGACGATACGAGAGGTAACCGGTTCTTCTCCATGAGGAGGTCTTGAATCCACAGGGGGATCTTCCCTTAGAAAGGGGGCTTGAATCCAAAGGGATCTTCTCCGAAGAGGCCACGGTCTCTCGCAGGGAGGAGATCTGATATGGATGAGCGTAGCTCTATCTCTCAAATGAGCTAAACCAATGTTAACCCTAGAAAGGAGGAGGTGGAGGAGTATATATAGTCTAGGTCCATGAAGGGGTAAGTGAGGGGCGAAAGGGTACATGGGCTTCGACCCAAGTGTCTGCGCGCAGGCAGGGCCGGAAGTTCCGGGAATGGCTGGAAGGTCCGGGCGCCAGAGGTTCCGGGCGAAGGTCCGGGCAGGGTCCGGGCTATCCAGAGAGTTGGCACACTCTCGGATGGCTTCGATGCGTCGGGGCCGGAAGTTCCGGGACGGCCGGAGGTTCCGGGGGCCGGAAGTTCCGGGCAGCGGCCGGAAGTTCCAGGCTTTCCAGAAACTTGTTAAGGCTTCTTCTTCCTTCTCTTCCATGCTTCCCTCGCGGATGGTGTAGGTGATCCTTGGCGCTTGCACTCCTCCTTGTCATCCGTGAAGCTCCGACAATACCTATGCATGCACGATGGAGGGTCAAGTAGTATACCATCCTCGAAGGGGTCAAGTGAGCACGTGTAAAGGAGAGGATTCACCTTTATGTATGTGAAGTAGATGTCGCACGTGTCACTTGCCGAATGAACTCTTGACATGGTGATGTCCATAGGATGCTCCGCATCAAGATTGGCTTTCGGTGGATACGAAGGCTTCCGGCGGCGGAACTCCCAATCTATTGTGCTCCCCGATCGTTTTAGGGTATATGGAGATATATAGGCGGAAGAAGTACGTCAGGGGAGCCACGAGGGGCCCACGAGGTTGGAGGGCGCGCCCAGGGGGGTGGGCGCGCCCCCTGCCTCGTGGCTCCTCGTTGCTTCCCTTACGTGGACTCCAAGTCTCTCGTGTTGCTTTCCTTCCAAAAATAAGTTCCGTGAAGTTCCAGGTCAACTGGACTCCGTTTGATTTTCCTTTATGCGATACTCAAAAACAAGGAAAAAGCAGAAACTGGCACTGGGCTCTGGGTTAATAGGTTAGTCCCAAAAATAATATAAAAGTGTATAATAAAGCCCATAAACATCCAAAACAGAAGATAATATAGCATGGAGCAATCAAAAATTATAGATACGTTGGAGACGTATCAAGTATTACATCAAATAGATCTCCAAGAACATCGAGGAGAACTTTGTATTGAGAACCAAAGAGAGAGAAGAAGCCATCTAGCTAATAACTATGGACCCGAAGGTCTATGGTAAACTACTCACACATCATCGGAGAGGCTATGGTGTTGATATAGAATCCCTCCGTGATCGAATCCCCCTCCGGTAGATCGCTAGAAAAGGCCCCAAGATGGGATCTCATGGGTATAGAAGGTTGCGGCGGTGGGAAAGTGGTTTCGTGGTTCCCCCGGATGCTTTTAGGGTACAAGGGTATATATAGGCAAAAGAAGTACGTCAGTGGAGCTCCATGGGGCCCATGAGGGTGGGGGCGCGCCTACCCCCCTGGGCGCGCCCCCTACCTCGTGGAAGCTTCGCAGACTTCCACACTTGTACTCCAAGTCTCCTGGGTTGCGTTTGTTCCAAGAAAGATCCCCGTGAAGGTTTCATTCCGTTTGGATTCCGTTTGATATTCCTTTTTTGCGAAACACTGAAATAAGCAAAAAACAACAATTTGCACTGGGCCTTCGGTTAATAGGTCAGTCCCAAAAATAATATAAAAGTGCATATTAAAGCCCATTAAACATCCAAAACAGATAATATAATAGTATGGAACAATCAAAAATTATAGATACGTTGGAGACGTATCACAGGGTGGCACCAAAGTAATCCAGGAGTTGATGCTACCTTCGACACTGATCCGGATGACTCTAAGTCACAAATCGGATACATATTTATATTGAATGGTGGAGCTGTCAGTTGATGCAGTTCCAAGCAGAGCATCATGGCGGGATCTACGTGTGAAGCGAAGTACATAGCTGCTTCGGAAGCAACACATGAAGTAGTCTGGATGAAGGAGTTCGTATCCGATCTGGGTGTAATACCTAGTGCTTCGGGTCCAATGAAAATCTTTTATGACAACACTGGATCAATTACCTTGGCGAATGAATCCAGGTTTCACAAGAGAACCAAACACATCAAGAGACGCTTCAACTCCGTTCGTGAAAAGGTCAAGGATGGAGACATAGAAATTTTCAAAGTACATACAGATCTGAATGTGGCACACCCATTGACTAAGCCTCTTCCGTGAACAAAACATGATCAACACCAAGACTCCATGTGTGTTAGATTCATTACAATGTAATCTAGATTATTGACTCTAGTGCAAGTGGGAGACTGAAGGAAATATGCCCTAGAGGAAATAATAAAGTTGTTATTTTATATTTCCTTATTCATGATAAAGTTATATAATCCATGGTAGAATTGTATTGATCGGAAACTTAAATACATGTGTGGATACATAAACGAAATATCGTGTCCCTAGTAAGCCTCTACTAGACTAGCTCATTGATCAAAGATGGTTAAGGTTTCCTAATCATGTACCTATGTTGTCATTTGATAACGGGATCACATCATTAGGAGAATGATGTGACAGACAAGACCCACCCATTAGCTTAGCATATTGATCATTTAGTTTATTGCTATTGCTTTCTTAATGTCAAATACATATTCCTTCGACTATGAGATTATGCAACTCCCAGATACCAAAGGAATACCTTGTGTGCTATCAAACCTCACAACATAATTAGGTGATCATAAAGATGCTCTACAGGTATCTCCGAAGGTGTTTGTTGACTTGGCATGGATCGAGATTATGATTTGTCACTCTGAGTATCAGAGAGGTGTCTCTGGCGGTAATACACATCATAAGAAGCCTTGCAAGCATAGTGACTAAGATGTTAGTTGCAAGATTATGTATTACGGAACGAGTAAAGGGACTTGCCGGTAACGAGATTGAACTAGTTATGAAGATACCGATGATCGAATCTCGAGCAAGTAACATACCGATGGACAAAGGGAATTACGTATATTGTCATATGCTTCGACCGATAAACATCTTCGTAGAATATGTAGGATCCAATATGGGCATCCAGTTTCCGCTATTGGTTATTGATCGGAGAGGTGTCTCAGTCATATCTACATAGTTCTTGAACCCGTAGGGTCCGCACGCTTAACGTTCGTTGACGATACAGTGTTATATGAATTATATGATTTGGTGACCGAATGTTGTTAGGAGTCCTGGATGGGATCACAGACATGACGAGGAGCTCTAGAATGGTCTAGAGGTAAAGATTGATATATAGGGCGATGGTATTCGGACACCGGAAGTGTTTCGGAGTGTATCGAGTAGTCATTGGCATACCGGAGGGGGTATCGGACACCCCCGGGAGGGTAATGGGCCTATTGGGCCATTAGAGGGGAGCACACCAGCCCACAAGGGGCTGGCGCACCCCCTATGGCAGGCGTCCAAGTGGGAGAAATGAAAGGGGGGATTGATCCTCCCCCTTCCTTCCCTCTCCCCTTTCCCTTTTCCCCTCCGGCAAACATGAAAGGAGGGGGGGGGGGGGCAAGGGCAGGAGCCCAAGTAGGATTCAGCCCTACTTGGGGCGCCCCTTGGCCTCTCCCCTCTCCTCCACCTATATATATGTGGGAGGGGGCACCACACATAACCACGACAATTGCTTAGCCGTGTGCGGTGCCCCCCCACCGTTTACACCCTCGGTCATATTTTTGTAGTGCTTAGGTGAAGCCCTGCGGAGATAGCATCACCATCACCATCACCATGTCGTCGTGCTGTTGGAACTCATCCAATCCTTTGCCCGTCTTGCTAGATCAATAAGGCGAGGACGTCATCAAGCTGAACATGTGCTGAACACAGAGGTGCCATATGTTCGGTACTCGATCAGTTGGATCACGAAGAAGTTCGACTACATCAACTACGTTACTAAATGCTTCCGCTTATGGTCTATGAGGGTACGTAGACACACTCTCCCCTCTTGTTGCTATGCATCTCCATGGATAGAACTTGCATGTGCGTAGAATTTTTTTGTTTTCCATGCAACATTTCCCAATAGTGCTACCTTCGACCAGTTGCACCAAGAGGCGCCTGGGTTTTGAGATTCATGATGGTGTGCATGCATCAGGAGGTCTTCTTATGTTAAAAGATGGAAAGGATGCTGACCTTGTGTGTACTACAAACTCAAATGTGAAGGATGATGACGGTGATGGCTCTACATCACAGGACAAGAGACACAAAATGAATGAAGCAACAACAATGGACTTGGCAAATCTGGCAGGCTCCAACTTGGAGTACCGCCAGGCCCAATGAATCTCCTAGTTTGGAACTGTCGGGGGGGGGGGGGACCGCCGAACAGTTCGTGAGTGGTTGGCTTTCTCAAAAGACAATTCCCCATGGCTTGTGTTGTTATGTGAGACTAGACAAGGCTCAAACAAGATGGAAAAGCTAAAGTGGAGACTTGGTATGAAGGGGTTTGCCGGTGTCGGCAGTGACAAACATAGTGGTATACTAGCTCTTTTTTTGGATTAAAATCTGTAATTTACAGTGTTTGATTCTTGTGCACGGTACATAGACGTGAGGATAGTGGATGCTGCAAATGATAAATCTTGGCAATCAATTTTGTATATGATGAGGCATGGGTGGAGAATTGGCATCATATGTGTGATCACCTCACGAATTTGCGGGTTGTTTCTTCGGAACCGTGGTTAGTTTTTGGAGATTTCAACGAGGCGTTATGGCAACATGAGCACTTCTCATGTACACAACGGGTGGAGAGCCAGATGGCCTCATTTCACGATTGTTAGATGGCGTGTGAGCTATTGGACCTTGAATTTTCTAGGATTTCCTACACATATGATAATGATTAGGATGGATGAAGGAACGTTCGTGTTTGTTTGGATAGAGCATGTGGAGATGATGCTTGTAGGGACCTGTTCTGTACCACACATGTGGTTCACCTTGCTTCTTGTTGATCGGATCACTACCCGGTGCTTGTTCGGTTAACTCATGTGGATCCCCAATGAAGTAGGCTGGCACCATGGTATGACATAATGTGGGAACACCACCCAGCACTGGCGGATGTGGTGGCAGAGACGTGGGCTAACAAGCGGCCTGCTGGTAACTTGGGTTCTGTTCGGGATGCTCTAAAGGATATGATAGCACTATTATGATCTTGGATTAAGATAATTTTGGTCATGTAATGCAGGGGATTGAGAATCTTAGGAAGGAACTAGCAGACCTACAAATGCCTGATGCGGACCAGGCAGTGATAAAATAGAAGATGCATCAGCTCGATGAACGTCTCTATCGGGAGGAGATGATGTGGTTGTAATGGTCTCACATCATGTGGTTGAAGGAAGGGGAGCAAAATACATCTTATCTTCATAGTCAAGCGATATGGCGAGTGAGGAGAAATTATATTCGAAGGCTTCGAAGGGATGATGTGACGTGGTGCAGCGTGCCCTCATATATGGAACATATGACCACCTCGTACTTTAAGGAGGTGTATACGATGGATCCTACCTTGACCCCCGAGGTAGTTGATAAACCACAAGTATAGGGGGTCGTTTGTTGCCTTCTTTGATAAATAAGAGTGCCAAACCCAATGAGGAGCTAAAGGTAGAACAAATATTCCCTCAAGTTCTATCGACCACCGATACAACTCTACGCACACTTGACGTTTGCTTTACCGAAAAAATATGAAACTCATTTGCAAGAATAAAACTAGAAGTACTTTGCGAGAATAAAACTACGAATAAATTGCAAGGTAATAAAAGTGGATAGATTTTGTCAACAAGAAAGTCATTTTTCCCTAGGCAATCGATAACAAGTACTGGTAATCATTCTTGTAATTTTATATGAGGGAGAGGCATGAGCTAACATACTTTCTCTACTTGGATCATATGCACTTATGATTGGAACTCTAGCAAGCATCTGCAACTATTAAAGATCATTAAGGTCGTGACACCCAACCATAGCATTAAGTATCAAGTCCTCTTTACTCCCATACGCCATAACCCACTTATCCACGTTTAGGCTGCTGTCACCCCCGCAATACTGACAATAAGCAAACCATGAACATATTGCAACACCCTACAGCGGGGGCCCTCACATTTGCGCGCGAGAGAGAGGGCACCGTAGGACAGCACCATAAATAAAATATACAATCATACCAACCAAGATCACGATTAACCCATAGGACAAAACGGATCTACTCAAAGATCATAGGATAACCATATATCATTGGGAAATAATATATGGAGTTGGGCACCATGTTTAAGTAGAGATTACAATGGGGAGAAGGGGTGTTCACTACAAAAAAAGACACTTCCATGATGATACGTGTTTGTCACAGTAGGTCACGTTTTCTGTCATGCATGTACATCCATGACGATTTTATGACAGAATCAAGATAGTCATACCTATGCTGTCGTAGAAGTGTTCCATAACATTACCAAAATTATCATCATGGAAGTGTTCACTTCCATGACGATAAATGCTACATCATGGAAGTGCTTTCGTTAAGGGTGACCGACACGTGGCATCCACCATAACGGGTCGCCGTTAAGCTATCGGGTTCGGTTTTGGATCCGATAACCCGCTAACAACCATGACCAATGACGATTTTCCACGTGTAAAATTCTCATTGGATGACGGAACCACGTGTCAGCTCCTCGTCGGCACAGGTGTCACTCATCCAATGGGCGAGATGCACCTATGATATGTTGACATGTGGGCCGACCCAAAAGTGGCCCATAAAGATTAAATGGGCCAGCCCAACTAAAGGCCCACGAGATTTTGTCGACCATAATGGGCTGGCCCAACTAAAGGCTGACGAGATTTCACCGACCATAATGGGTCGGCCCAGCTAAAGGCCCACGAGATTTTGCTGACCATAATGGGCCGGCCTAGCTAAAGGCCCACAAGATTTTGAGGACACTAATGGGCCGACCCATTAACAGGCTGCCATGTTTTGGGCCAAATGCCGGCCCATAATTGATCCGGTCCATTAACAACCTGCCATGTTCTGGGCCCAATAAAGGCCCATATGAGATCCGGCCCGTTAAAAGCCTACCACGTTCTAGGCCAAATTACGGCCAAGATCAGATCCGGCCCTTTAAGAGGCTTTGGGCTAAATTATGGCCCGTATCAGATTCGACCCGTCAATTGGACGCTATGCTTTTGGGCCTGATATTAGTTTCGGCCTGTTAAAGGCATGTTTAACATTTTGGCCCTATATTTATTTCGCCCTATTAAAAGCCCATCATATAGTTGGGCCTAACTACGACCCAATTTGCATCCGGCCTGCTCACCGCCGATAATCTGATTGGGCCAAACAAGGACCAAGACAATTTTGGCCTATTAACGGCCCGTGATGTGATTGACACAATCATGGGCCGGGGTCTATTTCGGCCTACTACCGGCCCGTGAGCTGTTCGGCACGTTTCAGGCCCAACCTACTTTTCAGCCTCCTGAAAGCCCATTGAGTTTTCTTGCGGAAAATAGGGCCGGCGGTTTACTCGGCCTATTAGAGGCCCAAATCTACTAGTGGGCTAGTTTACATTTAGGCCTGTTAACGGACCGATTATGTAGTGATTTGCATGACAGCCCGATTATGTACCATAATTTTACAGTTTGGCCGGTTTACTGCGAAGACAGGATATATATACAGTAAAATAACTGCAGCATCATGAATAAGAAAAAACCTAGACTATACAATAAAGAAATTACAACATATTACATCCACTGGGCATCAAAGTTCGCCACTATGATAATAAAGCACAAGCAGACAGCAGATTACGTACACTGTGCATCAAAGATCGCCACCAGTGCAAATAAACATGCCGGCAAAAATAATATACAAAACCGACAACACTTCAATAGAGTTCAAGAAAGGTTAGCCCTGCTCGGCAGCTGCAGCGCAAGCAGCTGAGCAAGCTGATGAAACCGCGCTTGTTTGACACATATATCCTCCTCACTCTGAAAGATAAACAAGCAGACATATAACAGGTTTTGCACATATTAGTATCAATGCTGACAATTCATCACATTTCTTACTGACGAATAAAGTGACACAGTTTAAAATAGCATTAACAAAATATGGTATTGTTCAGGTTAAGACATGGCAGGAAATGACATTGTGAAGGAGTTGGCAGCTTCACAACACTACTGGATTACAAATCAAGAACTCATAAGTATCAATGGTAAGTGTGTTGTCAATTTATCCCATTTCAGATTGGCAAATAAAGAGATGATGTAAATAATAGTAGAATGATATGACATTGTTCATATTTAAGACATTGCAGAATATGATATTGTGTTGTAGTGGATAGGTTCACCACACCACTGGATTACGGATCAAGAACGGAAGCATACATGCAATGCAAAAGAAGATCACTTGCTCTGTATAGTTTAATTTACGTGGTATGAAGAAGGAACTTGGTTGTACACCTGAAAACTTAAATTGAGAAGGACAAACTTTTGTTATGAACTACATAATAAACTTTAAACATGCAATTTAATGCAAACACAAAAAATAAACAGTTGTTGCAGTCATGCCTAACCAAATATACACAACAAATTTTGAAGGCTTGAGAAGGACAAACTTACATTATTGGTGAAGACAAGCTCTATAAAGCCCTTGTCCATG
>NC_041382.1:145243283-145265847 GCF_002162155.2 Triticum dicoccoides | reverse complement strand
TGGAGAATATTTAAGATAAGATGAAGAGTGATGCTACATGACCAAGTAGCTATAAATGTAAGTACAGTGATACATGCAAAAGGTACATTCAAGAGCAATGTAGAGCTAAGCTTCTTCAGGAACATCGGTGTTATCCAACCTTATGGCAATAGTAAATATAGATCTGATGCATAGAAAATGGAGGGAAAAGGAAAATAAGCTGCAGAGTGATGGTACATGAACAACTACCTGTCAATATAGTGCACTGATAAAGGACAACAATGAAGGAAATATACCCTAGAGGCAATAATAAAGTTGTTATTTATATTTCCTTATATCATGATAAATATTTATTATTCATGCTAGAATTGTATTAACCAGAAACTTAGTACATGTGTGAATACATAGGCAAACAGAGTGTCACTAGTATGCCTCTACTTGACTAGCTCGTTAATCAAAGATGGTTAAGTTTCCTAACCATAGACATGAGTTGTCATTTGATGAACGAGATCACATCATTAGAGAATGATGTGATTGACTTGACCCATCCATTATCGTAGCACTTTCATCATTTAGTTTACTGCTATTGCTTTCTCCATAACTTATACATGTTCCTATGACTATGAGATTATGCAACTCCCGAATACCGGAGGAACACTTAGTGTGCTATCAAACGTCACAACGTAACTAGGTGACTATAAAGATGCTCTACAGGTGTCTCCGATGGTGTTTGTTGAGTTGGCATAGATCGAGATTAGGATTTGTCACTCCGTGTATCCGAGAGGTATCTCTGGGCGCTCTCAGTAATGCATATCACTATAAGCCTTGCAAGCAATGTGACTAATGAGTTGGTTACAGGATGTTGCATTACAGAACAAGTAAAGAGACTTGCTGGTAACGAGATTGAACTAGGTATTGAGATACCGATGATCGAATGTCGGGCAAGTAACATACAAATGACAAAGGGAACAACGTATGTTGTTATGCGGTTTGACCGATAAAGATATTCGTAGAATATGTAGGAACCAATATGAGCATCCAGGTTCCGGTATTGGTTATTGACCGGAGATGAGTCTTAGTCATGTCTACATAGTTCTCGAACCCGTAGGGTCCGCACGCTTAACGTTCAGTGACGATCGGTATTATGAGTTTATGTGTTTTGATGTCCCGAAGGTAGTTCAGAGTCTCGGATATGATCACGGACATGACGAGGAGTCTCGGAATGGTCGATACATAAAGATCGATATATTTGAAGCCTATGTTTGGACATCGGAATGGTTCCGGGTGAGTTTGGGAATTTACCGGAGTACCAGGGGGTTACCGGAACCCCCCGGGGAGTATATGGGCCTTATTAGGCCTTAGTGGAATAGAGGAGAGGAAGGCAAAGGTGGAAGGCGCGCCCCCTAGCCCAATCCGAATTGGGTGGGGGGGCGCCCCCTCCTTCCTTCTCTCTCCCCCTTCCTTCTCTCCTACTCCTACTAGGGAAAGGGGGGATCCTACTCTCGGTGGGAGTAGGACTCCCACTAGGGCGCGCCATAGAGAGGGCCGGCCCTCCCCTCCTCCACTCCTTTATATACGGGGGAGGGGGGCACCCCATAGACACACAAGTTGATCTCTTAGCCGTGTGCGCTGCCACCTCCACAGATTTCCACCTCGGTCATATCGTTGTAGTGCTTAGGCGAAGTCCTGTGTCGGTAACTTCATCATCACCATCATCACGCCGTCGGTGCCGACGAAGCTCTTCCCCGACACTCAGCTGGATCTAGAGTTCGTGGGACGTCACCGAGCTGAACGTGTGCAGATCGTGGAGGTGCCGTACCTTTGGTGCTAGGATCGGTCGGATCGTGAAGACGTACGACTACATCAACCGCGTTGTCATAACGCTTCCACTTACGGTCTACGAGGGTTCGTGGACAACACTCTCCCCTCTCATTGCTATGCATCACCTAGATGGATCTTGTGTGTGCGTAGGATTTTTTTTTGAAATTACTGCATTCCCCAACATTGGTATCAGAGCCAAGTCTATGCGTAGATGTTATATGCACGAGTAGAACACAAAGGAGTTGTGGGCTTGAGTATATACATATTGCTTGCCGTCACTAGTTGATTCTTGATTCAGCGGTATTGTTGGATGAAGCGGCTCAGACCGACATTACGCGTACGCGAGACTGGTTCTACCGACGTGCTTCGCACACAGGTGGCTGGTGGGTGTCAGTTTCTCCAAGTTTAGTTGAATCAGATTCAATGAACAGGGTTCTTTCTGAAGATCAAAAGGCAATCACTATACCACGTTGTGGTTTTTGATGCATAGGTAAGAACGGTTCTTGCTCAGCCCGTAGCAGCCACGTAAATCTTGCAACAACAAAGTAGAGGACGTCTAACTTGTTTTTGCAGGGCATGTTGTGATGTGATATGGTTAAGACATGATGCTAAATTTTATTGTATGAGATGATCATGTTTTGTAACAGAGTTATGGCAACTGGCAGGAGCCATATGATTGTCGCTTTATTGTATGAAATGCAATCGCCATGTAATTGCTTTACTTTATCACTAAGCGGTAGCGATAGTCGTAGAAGCAATAGTTGGTGAGACGACAATGATGCTTCGATGGAGATCAAGGTGTCAAGCCGGTGAGGATGGGGATCATGACAGTTCTTTTGAGATGGAGATCAAAGGCACAAGATGATGATGGCCATATCATATCACTTATATTGATTGCATGTGATGTTTATCCTCTATGCATCTTATTTTGCTTAGTTCGGCGGTAGCATTATAAGATGATCTCTCACTAAATTTCAAGGTACAAGTGTTCTCCCTGAGTATGCACCATTGCGACAGTTCGTTGTGCTGAGACACCACGTGATGATCGGGTGTGATAAGCTCTACATTCACATACAACGGGTGCAAGCTAGTTTTGCACACGCGGAATACTCGGGTTAAACTTGACGAGCCTAGCATATGCAGATATGGCCTCGGAACACTGAGACCGAAAGGTCGAGCATGAATCATATAGTAGATATGATCAACATAGTGATGTTCACCATTGAAAACTACATCTCACGTGATGATCGGACATGGTTTAGTTGATATGGATCACATGATCACTTAGATTATTAGAGGGATGTCTATCTAAGTGGGAGTTCTTAAGTAATATGATTAATTGAACTTAAATTTATAATGAACTTAGTCCTGATAGTATTTGCATATCTATGTTGTAGATCAATTGTTCACATATAGCTTCCCCGTTTTATTTATGATATATTCCTAGAGAAAACTATGTTGAAATATGATAGTAGCAATGATTCAGATTGGATTCGTGATCTGAGGATTATCCTCGTTGCTGCATAGAAGAAGTATGTCCTTGATGCACCGCTAGGTGACATAACTATTGCAGGAGCAAATGCAGATGTTAGGAACATCTGACAAAGCTCGGTATGATGACTACTTAATAGTTTAGTGCACCATGCTTTACGGCTTAGAACCGGGACTTCAAAAATGTTTTTGAATGCCACAGAGCATATAAGATGATCTAAGAGTTGAAATTGGTATTTCATACTCATGCCCGTGTCGAGAGGTAGGAGACCTATGACAGTACTTTGCCTACAAGATAGAGGAGAATAGCTCAACCAGTGAGCATGTGCTCAGATTGTCTGGGTACTACAATTGCTTGCATCAAGTGGGAGTTAATCTTCCAGATAAGATAGTAATTGACAAAGTTCTCTAGTCACTATCACCAAGTTACTAGAACTTAGTGATGAACTATAATATGCAAGGGATGACGAAAGTAATTCCCAAGCTCTTCGCGATGTTGAAATCAGCGAAGGTAGAAATCAAGAAATAGCATCAAGTGTTGATGGTTAATAAGACCACTAGTTTCAAGAAAAAGGGCAAAGGAAAAAAAGAGGAACTTCAAAGAAGAATAGCAAGCAAGTTGCTGCTCCCATGAAGAAGCCCAAAGCTAGACGCAAGCCTAGAACTGAGTGCTTCTACTGCAAAGGAAATGGTCATTGAAAGTGGAACTGCCCTAGATACTTGGCGGATAAGAAGGATGGCAAAGTGAACAAAAGTATATTTGATATACATGTTATTGATGTGTACTTTACTAGTGTTTATAGCAACCCCTCAGTATTTGATACTGGTTTAGTTGCTAAGAGTGGTAACTCGAAACGGGAGTTGCAAAATAAATAGAGACTAGTTAAGGGCAAGGTGATGATTTGAGTTGAAAGTGATTCCAAGGTTGATAAGATCACCATCGCACACTCCCTTTACCTTTGGGATTAGTGTTGAACCTATAATAAATGTTATTTGGTGTTTGCGTTGAGCATAATATGATTGGATCATGTTTATTGCAATACCGTTATTCATTTAAGTCTAAGAATAATTGTTATTCTGTTTACATGAAAAAACCTTCTGAGGTCATACACCCAAGATGAATGGTTTATTGAATCTCGATCGTAGTGATACACATATTCATAATATTGAAGCCAAAACATGCAAAGTTAATAATGATAGTGCAACTTATATGTGGCACTGCCGTTTAGGTCATATTGGTGTAAAGCGCATGAAGGAACTCCATGCTGATGGGCTTTTGTAATCACTTTATTATGAATCATTTGATGCTTGCGAACCATGCCTCGTGGGCAAGATGACTAAAACTCCATTCTTCGGAACAATGGAGCAAGCAACTGACTTATTGGAAATAATACATACTGATGTATGCAATCCGATGAGTGTTGAGGCTCGCGGCGGGTATCGTTATTTTCTGACCTTCACAGATGATTTGAGCAGATATGGGTATATCTACTTGATGAAACATAAGTCTGAAACATTTGAAAAGTACAAAGAATTTTAGAGGGAAGTGGAAAATCATCGTAACAAGAAAATAAAGTTACTGCGATCTGATCGTGGAGGAGAATTTTGAGTTACGAGTTTGGTCTTCATTTGAAACAATGCGGAATAGTTTCGCAACTCATGCCACCTGGAACACCATAGCGTAATGGTGTGTCCTAATGTCATAACCATACTTTATTAGATATGGTGCGATCTATGATGTGTCTTACCGATTTATCACTATCATTTTGGGGTTATGCATTAGAGACAACTGCATTCACATTAAATAGGGCACCATCTAAATCCGTTGAGACGTCACCATATGAAATGTGGTTTAGCAAGAAACCTAAGCTGTCATTTCTTAAAGTTTGGGGCTATGATGCTTATGTGAAAAAGTTTCAACCTGATAAGCTCGAACCCAAATCGGAGAAATGCGTCTTCATAGGATACCCAAAGGAAACTGTTGGGTACACCTTCTATAACTGATCCGAAGGCAAGATATTCGTTGCTAAGAATGGATCCTTTCTAGAGAAGAAGTTTCTCTCAAAAGAAGTGAGTGGGAGGAAAGTAGAACTTGATGAGGTAATTGTACCTTCTCCCGAATTGGAAAGTAGTTCATCACAGAAATCAGTTCCAGTGATTCATACACCAATTAGTGAGGAAGTTAATGATGATGATCATGAATCTTTAGATCAAGTTACTACCGTACCTCATAGGTCAACCAAAGTATGATCCGCACCAGAGTGGTACAGTAATCCTGTTCTGGAGGTCATGTTACTTGACCATGACGAACCTACGAACTATGAGGAAGCGATGATGAGCGCAGATTCTGCAAAATGGCTTGAGGTCGTGAAATATGAGATAGAATCCATGTATGAGAACAAAGTGTGGACTGCCCATTGATCGGCAAGCCATTGAGAATAAATGGATCTTCAAGAGGAAGACGGACGCTGATATTAGTGTTACTATCTACAAAGCTTGAATTGTCGCAAAAAGGTTTTCGACAAGTTCAAGGCGTTAACTATGATAAGATTTTCTCACTCGTAGCGATGCTTAAGTCTGTCCGAATCATGTTAGCAATTGCCACATTTTATGAAAACTGGCAAACGGATGTCAAAACTGCATTCCTTAATGGATTTCTTAAAGAAGAGTTGTATATGATACAACAAGAAGGTTTTGTAAATCTTAAAGGTGCTAACAAAGTGTGCAAGCTCCAGCGATCCATCTATGGATTGGTGCAAACATATCGGAGTTGGAATATACGCTTTGATGAGTTGATCAAAGCGTATAGTTTTATACAGACTTGCAGTGACGCCTGTATTTACAAGAAAGTGAGTGGGAGCATGAGGGAGTCCTGGATTAGGGGGTCTCCGGACAACCGGACTATATCCTTTGGCCGGACTGTTGGACTATAAAGATACAAGATTGAAGACACCGTCCCTTGTCCGGATGGGACTCTACTTGGCGTGGAAGGCAAGCTAGGCAATACGGATATGTATATATCCTCCTTTGTAACCGACCTTGTGTAACCCTAGCCCCCTCCGGTGTCTATATAAACCGGAGGGTTTTAGTCTGTAGGACAACATACAATCATACCATAGGCTAACTTCTAGGGTTTAGCCTCTCTGATCTTGTGGTAGATCAACTCTTGTAATACTCATATCATCAAGAACAATCAAGCAGGACATAGGGTTTTACCTCCATCAAGAGGGCCCGAACCTGGGTAAACATCGTGTCCCCTGCCTCCTGTTATCATCCGCCTTAGACGCACAGTTCGAGACCCCCTACCCGAGATCCGCCGGTTTTGACACTGACATTGGTGCTTTCATTGAGAGTTCCACTGTGTCGCCGCCATAAGGCTTGACGGCTCCTCCGATCATCGCTAGCGATGCGGTCCAGAGTGAGGCTTTCCTCCCCGGATAGATCTTCATATTCGGCGGCTTTGCACTGCGGGCCAATTCGCTTGGCCATCTGGAGCAGATTGATAGCTACGCCCCTGGCCATCAGGTCAGATTTGGAAACTTGAACTACACGGCCGACATCCGCGGAGACTTGATCTTCGACGGATTCAGGCCCATATCGGACGCGCCGTACATTTGTGACGAGCATGATGCAACTCTGCCGTCGGACAATGTTTGAGAGATCGCATCCGTAACTACTCCGTCTATCAATCTGGAGCAAGTCGTGCCATCCGAGAGCGGAGGGATGGACCCTGCCACGGAGGCTGCACTCTCAGTGGTGATAGAGCCGGATACTGACTTCACCCCTTACGAGAGCCGTGTCGCTGAACCACTGGATTCATCTCCGGCCACGGACTCCGAGCCGCTCATATCCATGCCCATCGAGTCCGACTGGGCGCCGATCATGGAGTTCACCTCCGCGGATATCTTTCAGCATTCACCTTTCGGAGATGTGCTAAATTCATTAAGGTCTCTCTCCTTGTTAGGAGAACCTTGGCCGAACTATGTCCGGCTAGAATGGGATGCGGACGACGAAGAAATTCGCTGCCCACCCACCACCCACTTAGTAGCCACTGTCGACGACTTAACCAACATGCTCGACTTCGACTTCAAAGACTTCGACGGTATGGACGGCGAAGCCGGAGACGAATAGGAAACACTGCCCTCGGGGCACTGGACCGCCACCTCATCATATGATATATACATGGTGGACACCCCTAAAGAAGCCAATGGTGATGAGAAAGCGGAGGATGACCCCTCCAAGAAGCAACCCAAGCGCCGACATCCGCGGCGCCGCTCTAATTCCCGCCATAGCAAGAACAATGATAATAATAGTCCACGCGACTCTGGAAGAGACGACAACTGCACCACCCCGGTGGCAGAAAATGATCAATATGCAAACTACAAACATAGTACGGATCCGACGTCCGAACACGATGACGCCAAAGATAAGCCTCATTAATCCCTGTCTAGGGATGAAAATAGTCCGGACGAAGATGTACCCATCATCCCGGAAACACACTTGGAGCAAGAGAACCTCCGCAGAAGGCTTACTGCCACAACGAGAAGCCTGAAGAAACAAAAGCAAAGGCTCAAGGTCGCACAAGATACGCTGAACAGCAAGTGGAACAAAGTAACAAAGTATGGTGGAAGTTACCATCCAAATAGCTATCCAAAGCGCAAGCTATTACCGGAATTCGACGATGAGGCCTTAGAGCCCATACAGCCGAAAAGTGATACGGCCAACCGGCCGGATCCACCACCCTGTGCACGTGATAGAGCGGTTAACAAAGTCACACATAAGTCAACACACGTTCTACGTGAGAACTTGCGTCAAAAATCCGGTGTGACCAGATCTATCTATGGATCTAGGAAGCGCGCTACGGTACACAACCAACACCGAATACTACAACCGTCCGAACACTATGGCGCATCCCAATACAGGGGTGCCGCACACCCACTATGTTTCATTGATGAGGTGCTGGATCACGAATTCCCAGAGGGATTCAAACCGGTGAAGATAGAGGCGTACGACGGAACCACATACCCTGGAGTCTGGATAGAGGACTTCATCCTCCACATCCATATGGCTCGTGGAGACGATCTCCATGCCATTAAATACTTTCCCCTCAAGCTTAAAGGGCCAGCTAGGCACTGGCTAAAAAGCCTCCCCGAAAACTCAATTGGAAGTTGGGAGGAGCTCGAGGACGCTTTTCGGGCCAATTTCCAAGGGACTTTTATCCGACCTCCGGATGTAGACGATTTAAGTCATATAATCCAACAGTCCGGAGAGTCCGCCCGAAAGCTTTGGAACATGTTCCTCACCAACAAGAACCAAATTGTCGACTGTCCGGATGCCGAAGCCTTAGCAGCCTTCAAACACAGTGTCCGAGACGAATGGCTCACCAGACACCTCGGTCAAGAAAAACCGAGAACAATGGCAGCCCTAACAAGCCTCATGACCCACTTTTGTGCGGGTGAGGACAACTGGTTGGCCCGTAGCAGCACCAGCGACCCAAGCACATCCGAAGTCAGGGATGGCAATGGTAAACCACGACGCAACAAAAACAAGCGTCAAAATAAAGAAGGTAGCCCAGATAACACGGTGGTAAACGCCGGATTCAGGGGCCCCCGACCAGGTCAGCGGAAAAAGCCTTTCAAAGGCAGCAGAGAAGAACAATCTGGCCTAAACAAAATTCTTGACAAACTCTGTCAGATTCATGGCACCCGAGACAAACCTGCAAATCTTACCCATAGAGAATGTTGGGTTTTCGAGCAGGCCGGTAAGCTAAACGCCGAACAAAAAGGGGAAGAGACACCAAGCAAAGACGAGGATGAACCTCGCCAGCAAAGCGCCGGAGGACAGAAAAAGTTCCCACCGAAGGTTAAAACAGTAAACGTGATCCATGTGACAAAGAGGAGAAGCAATCACGCACTCCGATGCACACGCGCCATAGACCCCGTCACCCCTAGGTCCAACCCCTGGTTGGCCTGCCCGATCACTTTTTATCGTAGGGATCACAATACGCATATCCGGCGCGAAGGACTGACAACCTTGGTGTTAGACCCAATAATAAATGGGTACCATTTCACAAGGGTCCTCATGGACGGCGACAATGATCTAAATCTGATATATCAGGACACAGTCCACAAAATGGGGATAGAACCGACACAAATAAGCCACAGTAATACTACTTTCAAGGGAGTAATACCAGGACAAGAGGCCCACTACACGGGCTCTCTACTACTAGAGGTGGTATTCGGTTCTCCTGATAACTTCCGAAGTGAAACATTAACTTTTCACATCGCTCCATTCCGAAGTGATTTTCAAGCACTACTCGGAAGGGCGGCTTTTGCTCGTTTTAACGCAATACCACATTATGCTTTTCTCAAGCTCAAGATGCCCGGTCCACGAGGCGTCATTACAGTTAGCGGAAATACCAATCGTTCTTTACGTACGGAAGAGGACGCGGCGGCTCTCACAGCCGCACACTAGACGGCCTCACCAACCAGAAAAAATGGCAGGTAGTCAAGACCACGGACACGGTTAGACGAGTCCGGCGTTCCATCATACATGCATGAGATTGGTTTTCGAACCCTCATAAAACGATACTAGGGGCTTCCCGCGTGTAAATAGGGCCAGCCCAGCTCAACTAGGCCTCTATGGAATTTTGATAAATCATTCTTCTTTTTGGCACAACAACTTTCACCTAAGTTCTTTCCTTTTGTAGGTGACAATCGTGCTACACTCGTCCAGGACCCGGGACAACAGAGACACAGGCGCAGACGTGCAGCAGGGACCCGCCCAAAGGTTTCTCTTTAGATTAAGGCCCTTCGTAAACCGTTTTTACTGTCTCTTGTTGCTCACATCCTCCGGATACTCCACACAACCGAGAAGGATGCCAGCGTTATTGGCATGTGGCCACGCTAGGATTTTGCACGTACCTGGACTCATGGGGTTTCTTATAAAGGGCATTGTTTAGCCCGGTATATTTTATAAAGACCAAACACCTTAGGGAGTGTTCGGCGTCGTGAGTTTGGCCCTATATGCATCAGCTTCGAATCATATCTTTGGTCAAATGTTGGGTTTGCTCGGCTCCCATGTTTTGGTACCTTATGTTCCGTTATATCGGCTAAGGTAGCACTGGGAGAACTACTGCGATTGTGCCCTGGTTCATCTGGATGAGCACCTCAGTAGAGAAAGCCGAAAACTGACTGTCATGATATAGCGAGAGACTGGTCAACCACTCGATGACTAATCGGAATCTTAGGGATTCCTACGCATTAACGAAGGGCCGTTTCCAGGTTATGTACGTACGTGCCCCGTATTCGGACAAGCACAGAAGTACCATGAGCTATATAGTAGCCCCACTGTCAAACTCCTATGGCTAAGTGAAAGTGTTAAAGCAATATAGTCCGATTGCCTCGTTCACTATGCTATCACCTCCTTAATGGACCAAGACGTTGGATCAAGTGTGGATATGCATCTTTTGCAAACACCCCTGCATTATATGCGTGGGGGCGAAAGCCAACAACTGCAAACTTTCAGGTTATATACATATATACATAAACGGCCGCACATGAGGCATCATAGTACTTTCGGCCAAAAGAATAAATACAGCCTTGATTAATCCAGAAAAACATTGTTTGTACAATGGGACTACATGTCACTGGAAAATAATATTCTTCAAGCACATAGCCTCTATCGAACGAGCGCCTTCAAGGACTTCTTCAAAGTAGTGCTCGGCAGCCACTCGGCCTATGGCCGAACCCTGTGCCACAACAGTGGTAGCCTCCATCTCCGCCTAATATGTTTTGACACGGGCAAGGGCCATTCGCGCACCTTCTATGCACGCCGATCTCTTTACAGCATCGATGCGTGGCACAACATCAAGGAAATGTTGCACTAAGCTAAAGTAGCTATTCAGCCTTGGCCCTCCCGGCCACAGGTGATCCACAACGGACCTCATGGTAAGTCCGGACAACCTATGGAGCTCGGCCCAACTGGTCAATCGCTCTTTCAGCAGCAGCGGACGGACTGGAGCGTGAAACTGTGACCAGAACAACTTTTCCACTTCGGGACCTTTCTGATCCTTGAAGTACTCGGCTGCATCAGCAGCACTTGCAGCCAAATCCATGTACGCATCCGCAGAACTCGATAGCTAGTCCAGAGGAGCATGCTTCGGATCTTCGAACTTAGTCCGAAACAAGAAGGGCTTCCCAGACACGATATTTGTAGCTTGATTCAGCTCCTCCTTCGTCGCTCTAATTTTGGAGCGGGCTTCCTTGGCAGCCACCCAGGCCTTCTCCAGGTACGTCGCCTTCGCCCGGTTTTCTTCTTCAAGAAGCTGGTAACGGTCAGCAGCATCTTTTAACTCTACAACCATCTTGGCTAATTTTTTCCTTGCTCTCGCAATGCGCAGCCTGTTCGGCCCTTAACTCTTCAGCCGCCTTTAAAGCGGCCGCATTGCTACTCCTTGCTTGCTCCTTGGCTCGGGCAAGCTCCGCCCGAAGGGTCTCCACGGTGGCAGCTCCATCTGCAGTCACAACATATTAAAGATACTGGCATCATGCTGCTCTTATTATGTGACGATCACCAGAAAAATAACTCACCCTGTGCCTCGTCAAGCCGCTTGTTGACAAGCACAATGTCGGCATTTGCCGCATCCAGTTGCCGCTTTAGTTTGGCAAACCCATCAGTCCGGCTAGCCACCGGAGCTTCAACCACCTGCACATAAAGGCGGTCTGGTTATTACCTGGGACTATGATCCTCTGTTTGCCGGCGTGCTCGACGACAACCAGAGTCTCAGGGGCTACTATCTGCATGGGCATACCTAACGTATGTGGTACCGTTAAAGGCACACATTATTTCACGTACCTCGAAGCCTTTCAGCAGACTCATAAAAGCTTCGTGCAAACCGCTTTCAGCGGATGAAATCCTTTCAATTACCGTACCTATTAGCGTACGATGCGCTTCCGAGATGACAGCTTGCCCCAGAAGATCCTTCAGCGCGTCCGACCGCACACTGTATGGACCCTTGCTGTTGCTCTCCTCAGGAGCCGGATACTGGGGATTCTGGGCAGCCAAAGGGTTATCCTCTGGCCCTAGAGGATCCGGAGATACCCTTCACGACGACACTTCAAGGTCGCCCACTTCTTGAGCTGGGGAGTCTGGGGGAGGCGTTTCGCTCTCCATCATCTCCGAAAGAAGACCCCCCAAAGATGAACTCTGCCGAGAAGGCTGCAATCCGGACAACAATTTATAAGCATCGGTTATTGTCCTCGGAAGTAAGGTAGGATATCTTCACTATTAAGTACTTTTTGATTACTTACAGCTCGGTAGAGGGCTGATCCCCACGCGGACATTGTGCGGTAAGAATACCCTCCGAGGCAGGACCCTCTGGCGGAGATTTCTTCTCCCATTTGGAAACCTTAGTTTCCGGATCTTCAGAGGTAGTCCTCTTCCTTCCCCGGGGAGAGAGAATGTCAATTCTTCCCCTTGGTTATCCTCCCTCGGGAGGCGCTCATTCCCTCGATTGGAATAGGTAGCGATGGAGGCCCGCTTTCGCGCTCTTCATTCCCCCTTCATCTTCCTTTGAGGGCACTAGACAAGGTGCTAGCTCGAGCATCTTTTCCAGCACCGGATTGTCTAAGCCCTCAGGAAGGGGGGCCGAACACCGAATCATCTTCGCTTTTGTTATCCAGTCCTGGTCAAAGAGCGATTCTTCAGAATGATGTCACGATAAATAAAAGGACAGTGTGCTCGGCCAGGGGATTACTTACTTGGGTAGCGGGGTGGTTGCAGCTTAGGCCCACGTCCTCGGTAGTGTCCGTACACTCTATTTGGGGTCCGAAGAACGATTTGTACATCTCCTTGTGCATCATGCTGAGGAAATGCTGAACAGTGCGCAGTCCTTCCGGGTTGAATTCCCACATGCGGAGGGGCCGACGTTTGCAAGGCTAGACTCGACGAACTGCTACCTCTTGAGCACTGCGTTGGTTTTCCCCGAAGAAGAAGGGATGATGCATCAAAGTAGCGTAAGTATTTCCCTTAGTTTTTGAGAACCAAGGTATAAATCCAGTAGGGGGCTACGCGCAAGTCCCTCGTACCTGCACAAAACAAATAAATCCTCGCAACCAACGCAAATAGGGGTTGTCAATCCCGATAAGGCCACTTACGAGAGTGAGATCTGATAGATATGATAAAGATAATATTTTGGTATTTTTTGTGATAAAGATGCAAAGTAAAATAAAGGCAAAGTAAATAACAAAGGAAATAACTAAGTAGTAGGAGATTAATATGATAAAGATAGACCCGGGGGCCATAGGTTTCACTAGTGGCTTCTCTCGAGAGCATAAGTATTGTACGGTGGGTGAACAAATTACTGTTGAGCAATTGACAGAATTGAGCATAGTTATGAGAATATCTAGGTATGATCATGTATATAGGCATCACGTCCGAGACAAGTAGACCGACTCCTGCCTGCATCTACTACTATTACTCCACTCATCGACCGCTATCCAGCATGCATCTAGAGTATTAAGTTAAAAACAGATTAACACCTTAAGCAAGATGACATGATGTAGAGGCATAGACTCATGCAATATGAAGAAAACCCCATCTTGGTATCCTCGATGGCAACAATACAATACGTGCCTTGCTGCCCCTACTGTCACTGGGAAAGGACACCGCAAGATTGAACCCAAAGCTAAGCACTTCTCCCATTGCAAGAAAGATCAATCTAGTAGGCCAAACCAAACTGATAATTCGAAGAGACTTGCAAAGATAACCAATCATACATAAAAGAATTCAGAGAAGATTCAAATATTATTCATAGATAGACTTGATCATAAACCCACAATTCATCCATCTCAACAAACACACCGCAAAAAGAAGATTACATCGAATAGTTCTCCACAAGAGAGGGGGAGAACATTGTATTGAGATCCAAAAAGAGAGAAGAAGCCATCTAGCTACTAACTATGGACCCGTAGGTCTAAGGTAAACTACTCACACTTCATCGGAGAGGCTATGGTGTTGATGTAGAAGCCCTCCGTGATGGATGCCCCCTCCGGCGGAGCTCCGGAACAGGCCCCAAGATGGGATCTTGTGGATACAGAAAGTTATGGCGGTGGAATTAGGGTTTTGGCTCCGTATCTGATCGTTTGGGGGTACGTGGATATATTTATAGGAGGAAGGAGTACGCCGGTGGAGCAACAGGGGGCCCATGAGGGTGGAGGGCGTGCCTGGGGTAGGCAGGCGCGCCCCCTACCTCGTGGCCTCCTCTCTTGTGCCTTGACGTAGGGTCCAAGTCTCCTGGGTCTAATTCGTTGAGAAAATCACGTTCCCAAAGGTTTCATTCCGTTTGGACTCCGTTTGTTATTCCTTTTCTTCGAAACCCTAAAACAGGCAAAAAACAACAATTCTGGGCTGGGCCTCCGGTTAATAGGTTAGTCCCAAAAATAATATAAAAATGGATAATAAAGCCCAATAATGTCCAAAACAGTAGATAATATAGCATGGAGCAATCAAAATTATAGATACGTTGGAGACGTATCAAGCATCCCCAAGCTTAATTCCTGCTCGTCCTTGAGTAGGTAAATGATAAAAACAGAATTTTTGATGCGGAGTGCTACTTGGCATAATTTTAATGTAATTCTTCTTAATTGTGGTATGAATATTCAGATCCGAAAGATTCAAGACAAAAGTTCATATTGACATAAAAATAATAATACTTCAAGCATACTAACAAAGCAATTATGTCTTCTCAAAATAACATGGCTAAAGAAAGCTATCCCTACAAAATCATATAGTCTGGCTATGCTCTATCTTCACCACACAAAATATTTAAATCATGCACAACCTCGATGACAAGGCAAGCAATTGTTTCATACTTTTGACATTCTCAAAACTTTTTCAATTTTCACGCAATACATGAGCATGAGCCATGTATATAACACTATAGGTGGAATAGAATGGTGGTTGTGGAGAAGACAAAAATGGGAAGATAGTCTCACATCAACTAGGCATATCAACGGGCTATGGAGATGCCCATCAATAGCTATCAATGTGAGTGAGTAGGGATTGCCATGCAACGGATGCACTAGAGCTATAAGTATATGAAAGCTCAAAAAGAAACTAAGTGGGTGTGCATCCAACTTGCTTGCTCATGAAGACCTAGGGCAATTTGAGGAAGCCCATCATTGGAATATACAAGCCAAGTACTATAATGAAAAATTCCCACTAGTATATGAAAGTGATAACATGAGAGACTCTCTACTATGAAGATCATGGTGCTACTTCGAAGCACAAGTGTGGTAAAAGCATAGTAGCATTGTCCCTTCTCTCTTTTTATCTCATTTTTTATTTGGGCCTTTTCTCTTTTTTATGGCCTCTTTTCTCTTTATTTTTTATTTTTCGTCCGATGTCTCATCCCGACTTGTGGGGGAATCGTAGTCTCCATCATCCTTTCCTCACTGGGACAATGCTCTAATAATGATGATCATCAAACTTTTATTTTTCTTACAACTCAACAATTACAACTCGATACTTAGAAAAAAAATATGACTCTATATGAATGCCTCCGGCGGTGTACCGGGATATGCAATGAATCAAGAGTGACACGTATGAAAGAATTATGAATGGTGGAGTGTGTCATAATAAACGGAATAGTGGAAAGTTGCATGGCAATATATCTCGGAATGGCTATGGAAATGCCATAATAGGTAGGTATGGTGGCTGTTTTGAGGAAGGTATATGATGGGCGTATGATACCGGTGAAAGGTGCGCGGTATTAGAGAGGCTAGCAAAGGTGGAAGGGTGAGAGTGCGTATAATCCATGGACTCAACATTAGTCATAAACAACTCATATACTTATTGCAAAAATCTACAAGTTATCAAAGCAAAGTATTACGCACATGCTCCTAGGGGGATAGATTGGTAGGAAAAGACCATCGCTCGTCCCCGACCGCCACTCATAAGGAAGACAATCAATAAATAAATCATGCTCCGACTTCATCACATAACGGTTCACCATACGTGCATGCTACGGGAATCACAAGCTTCAACATAAGTATTTCTCAAATTCACAACTACTCAACTAGCATGACTTTAATATTACCATCTTCATGTCTCAAAACAATTATCAAGTATCAAACTCATCATAGTATTCAACACACTCATAAGAAAGTTTTATTATTAATCTTGTGTACCAAGCATATTAGGATTTTAAGCAAATTACCATGATATTAAGGACTCGCAAAATAAGCTAAGTGAAGCATGAGAGATCAATAGTTTCTTATAAAACAAATCCACCACCGTGCTCTAAAAGATATAAGTGAAGCACTAGAGCAAAATTATATAACTCAAAAGATATAAGCGAAGCACATAGAGTATTCTAACAAATTCCAAATCAGGTATGGCTCTCTCAAAAGGTGTGTACAGCAAGGATGATTGTGGTAAACTAACAAATAAAGACTCAAATCATACAAGACACTCCAAGCAAAACACATATCATGTGGCGAAGAAAAATATAGCTCCAAGTAAAGTTACCGATAGAAGTAGACGAAAGAGGGGATGCCTTCCGGGGCATCCCCAAGCTTTGGCTTTTAGGTGTCCTTAGATTATCTTGGGGGTGCCATGGGCATCCCCAATCTTAGGCTCTTGCCACTCCTTGTTCCATAATCCATCAAATCTTTACCCAAAACTTGAAAACTTCACAACACAAAACTTAAAGTAGAAAATCTCGTAAGCTCGGTTAGCGAAAGAAAATAAAAGACCACTTCAAGGTACTGTAATGAACTCATTATTTATTTATATTGGTGTTATACCTACTTTATTCCAACTTCTCTATGGTTTATTAACTATTTTACTAGCCATAGATTCATAAAAATAAGCAAACAACACACGAAAAACAGAATCTGTCAAAAACAGAACAGTCTGTAGTAATCTGTAGCTAGCGCAAGATCTGGAACCCCAAAAATTCTAAACTAAATATATGGACGTGAGTAATTTATCTATTAATCATCTGAAAAAATAATTAACTAAATATCGCTTTCCAAATAAAAATGGCAGCAGTTCTCGTGAGCGCTAAAGTTTCTGTTTTTTACAGCAAGTTCAACAAGACTTTCCCCAAGTCTTCCCAACGGTTCTACTTGGCACAAACACTAATTAAACACAAAAAACACAACCAAAACAGAGGCTAGATAGTTTATTTATTACTAAACAGGAGCAAAAAGCAAGGACTAAAAATAAAATTGGGTTGCCTCCCAACAAGCGCTATCGTTTAACGCCCCTAGCTAGGCATAACAAGCAAGAATAGATCTAGGTATTGCCATCTTTGGTACGCAATACATAAGTGGCTCTAATAATAGATTCATAAGGTAATTTAATTTTCTTTCTAGGAAAGTGTTCCATGCCTTTCCTTAATGGAAATTGGAATCTAATATTTCCTTCCTTCATATACATAATTGCACCAATCGTTCTAAGGAAAGGTCTACCAAGAATAATAGGACATGAAGGATTGCAATCTATGTCAAGAACAATAAAATCTACGGGTACATAATTCCTATTTGGAACAATAATAACATCATTAATTATTCCCATAGGTTTCTTAATAATGGAATCCGCAAGGTGCAAGTTTAGAGAGCAATCATCAAAATCACGGAAACCTAATAAATCACGCAAAGTTTGTGGAATCGTGGAAACACTAGCACCCAAATCACATAAATCATATCATTCATGATATTTAATTTTAATTTTAGTAGTTGGTTCCCACTCATCATAAAGTTTTCTAGGGATAGAAACTTCCAATTCAAGTTTTTCTTCATAAGATTGCATCAAGGCATCAACGATATGTTTAGTAAACACTTTATTTTGACTATAAGCGTGAGGCGAATTTAGCACAGATTGTAACAAGGAAATACAATCAATCAAAGAGCAATTTTCATAGTTAAATTCCTTGAAATCCATAATAGTGGGTTTAGCAACATCTAGGGTTTTAATTTCTTCAATCCCACTTTTATCAATTTTAGCATCAAGATAAACAAATTTTGAATTCTTAGAACGCCTTCTAGGTAAAGGTGGATCATATTCAGTCCCATCATTATCAAGATTCATATTGCAAAACAAAAATTTAATAGGGGACACATCAATAACTTTTAGATCTTCATCTTTATTTTCATAGGAACTAGAAGAACACACTCTTATAAAGGCATCTTTCTTAGCACGCATCCTAGCGGTTCTTTCTTTGCACTCATCAATGGAAATTATCATGGCTTTGAGAGACTCATTGATATCATGCTTAGGTGGAATAGATCTAAGTTTCAAAGAATCAACATCAAGAGCAATTCTATCAACGTTCCTAGCCAAATCATCAATCTTAAGCAATTTTTCTTCAATCATAGCATTAAAATTCTTTTGCGAAGTAATAAATTATTTAATATTAGATTCAAAATCAGAGGGCATCTTATTATAATTTCCATAAGAATTGTTGTAGTAATTACCATAATTATTAGAGGGATTATTAGGATAAGGCCTTGGATTGAAATTTCCTATATACGTGTTGTTACCAAAATTGTTCCTACCAACAAAATTCACATCCATAGATTCATTATTATTCTCAATCAAAGTAGACACGGGCATATCATTAGGATTAGAAGAAACACTATTATTAGCAAATAATTTCATAAGTTCATCCATCTTTCCACTCAAAACATTAATTTCTTATATCGCATGCACCTTTTTATTAGTAGATCTTTCAGTATGCCATTGAGAATAATTAACCATAATATCATCTAGGACTTTAGTAGCTTCTCCTAAAGTGATTTCCATAAAAGTGCCTCCCGCGGCCGAATGTAAAAGATTTCTAGAAGCAAAATTCAATCTGGCATAAAATTTTTGAACAATCATCCACAAATTTAAACCATGAGTGGGTCAATTACGTATCATTAATTTCATTCTCTCCCAAGCTTGTGCAACATGTTCATGATCAAGTTGCTTAAAATTCATAATATAGTTTCTAAGAGAGATGATCTTAGCGGGAGGAAAATACTTAGAGATAAAAGCATCTTTGCACTTATTCCATGAATCAATACTATTTTTAGGCAAAGACGAAAACCAAGCTTTAGCACGATCTCTAATTGAAAAAAGGAAATAGCTTCAATTTAACAATATCATTATCCACATCTTTCTTATTTTGCATGTCACACATATCAATGAAGCTATTTAGATGGGTAGCGGCATCTTCACTAGGAAGGCCGGAAAACGGATCTTTCATGACAAGATTTAGCAAAGCAGTATTAATCTCACAAGATTCAGCATCTGTAGGAGGAGCAATCGGAGTGCTAATAAGATCATTGTTGTTGGTATTGGTGAAGTCAGACAATTTAGTATTATCTTGAGCCATTGTGACAAGCAAGCAAACTAACACACAAGCAAACAAAAAATAAGCGGGCAAAAAGAGGCAAATAGAAAAGAGAGGGAGGATAGAGAGAGAGGGCAAATAAAACGGCAAGGGTGAAGTGGGGGAGAGGAAAACGAGAGGCAAATGGCAAATAATGTAATGCGGGAGATAAGGGTATGTGATGGGTACTTGGTATGTTGACTTTTTTGAAGACCTCCCTGGCAACGGCGCCAGAAATCCTTCTTGCTACCTCTTGAGCACTGCGTTGGTTTTCCCCGGAGAGGAATGGATGATGCAGCAAAGTAGCGTAAGTATTTCCCTCAGTTTTTGAGAACCAAGGTATCAATCCAGTAGGAGGCTACGCGCAAGTCCCTCGTACCTGCACAAAAAAATAAATCCTCGCAACCAACGCAAATAGGGGTTGTCAATCCCTACAATGCCACTTACGAGAGTGAGATCTGATAGATATGATAAAGATAATATTTTTGGTATTTTTTGTGATAAAGATGCAAAGTAAAATAAAGGCAAAGTAAATAACAAAGGAAATAACTAAGTAGTAGGAGATTACTATGATAAAGATAGACCCGGGGGCCATAGGTTTCACTAGTGGCTTCTCTCGAGAGCATAAGTATTCTACAGTGGGTGAAAAAATTACTGTTGAGCAATTGACAGAATTGAGCATAGTTATGAGAATATCTAGGTATGATCATGTATATAGGCATCACGTCCGAGACAAGTAGACCGACTCCTGCCTGCATCTACTACTATTACTCCACTCATCGACCGCTATCCAGCATGCATCTAGAGTATTAAGTTAAAAACAGAGTAACGCCTTAAGCAAGATGCCATGATGTAGAGGGATAAACTCATGCAATATGATGAAAACCCCATCTTGTTATCCTCGATGGCAACAATACAATACGTGCCTTGCTGCCCCTACTGTCACTGGGAAAGGACACCGCAAGATTGAACCCAAAGCTAAGCACTTCTCCCATTGCAAGAAATATCAATCTAGTAGGCCAAACCAAACTGATAATTCGAAGAGACTTGCAAAGATAACCAATCATACATAAAAGAATTCAGAGAAGATTCAAATATTATTCATAGATAGACGTGATCATAAACCCACAATTCATCGGTCTCAACAAACACACCGCAAAAAGAAGATTACATCGAATAGTTCTCCACAAGAGAGGGGGAGAACATTGTATTGAGATCCAAAAAGAGAGAAGAAGCCATCTAGCTACTAACTATGGACCCGTAGGTATGAGGTAAACTACTTACACTTCATCGGAGAGGCTATGGTGTTGATGTAGAAACCCTCTGTGATGGATGCCCCCTCCAGCGGAGCTCCGGAACAGGCCCCAAGATGGGATCTCGTGGATACAGAAAGTTACGGCGGTGGAATTAGGGTTTTGGCTCCGTATCTGATCGTTTGGGGGTACGTGGATACATATAGGAGGAAGGAGTACGTCGGTGGAGCAACAGGGGGGCCACGAGGGTGGAGGGCGCGCCTGGGGTAGGCAGGCGCGCCCTCTACCTCGTGGCCTCCTCTCTTGTGCCTTGACGTAGGGTCCAAGTCTCCTGGGTCTTATTCGTTGAGAAAATCACATTCCCGATGGTTTCATTCCATTTGGACTCCATTTGATATTCCTTTTCTTCGAAACCCTAAAACAGGCAAAAAAACAACAATTCTGGGCTGGGCCTCCGGTTAATAGGTTAGTCCCAAAATAATATAAAAGTGGATAATAAAGCCCAATAATGTCCAAAACTGTAGATAATATAGCATGGAGCAATCAAAAATTATAGATACGTTGGAGACGTATCACAAACCAACATAACTTGCATTACCATAACCAGACTAAAATCTCCCTCGAAGACATCTCTGATACGGCTCTGCAGTATTGGCACGTTCTTGGCTGGACCGCGGCTCAGCCCCTTGCTGATCCATGACATCAGTTGTGGTGGGGGGCCCGAGCAAAAGGTGGGGGCAGCTACCCATTTGGCACTTCAGGGACCTGTGATGTAAAACCACTCCCGCTGCCACAATCCGGACACCTCTAGAAAGGAACCCTGTGGCCATGGAGCGTCAGCAATTTTGCTTATTAAAGCACCTCCGCACGCTACGTACTGCCCCTCGACCGTCTTCGGCTTCACATCAAAGGTCTTGAGCCATAGGCCGAAGTGAGGGGTAATGCGGAGGAATGCCTCACATACGACAATAAATGACGAGATGTGAAGAAGGGAATCCGGGGCCAGATCGTGAAAATCCAGCCCGTAATAGAACATAAGACCCCTAACAAAGGGATCCAGAGCGAGGCCTAGTCCTCGGAGGAAGTGGGAGACGAACACTATCGCCTCATTTTAAGCTGATACCTCTCGCATACACACTCTTTGTGTCTTTGTCACACATGCACTCCGTCCTCCTCCTCTCTCCCTCTCTCTCACACACACAGCACACACACATGGGCTTTTTGCAACAACTAGGAAGATGCCCATGCGTTGCACAGAACATCAAGATGCATTTGTACAAGTAGTTTATCTTGTGGGAGAAAAGGATGAACGAGGGAAGGCCTTATTTGCAAATGTGGAGAGGGGTTTGGGTATATTTTTGCAAAATTGCCATAGTTTCCTTCCTATCCATCAGATATAAATCGGACGGCCTCTATTGCAGGATGGCAGGCACACCATCATCACCAACTCTGTTTTTATCTCTAACTAGCAAGATGCCCGTGCGTTGCACGTAACATCAAGATGCATTTGTATGACTAGTTTATCTTGTGAGAGAAAAGGATGAACGAGGGAAGGCCTTATTTGCAAATGTGGAGAGGTGTGTGGGTACCTTTTTGCAAAATTGCCATAGTTTCCTTCCTATCCGTCAGATATAAATCA
>NC_041382.1:145200368-145242845 GCF_002162155.2 Triticum dicoccoides | reverse complement strand
GCATAGCCGGTGATGATGGTGTGCCTACCATCCTGCAATATAGGCCGTCCGATCTATATCTAACGGATATGAAGGAAACTATGGCAATTTACCCGCACTCCTCTCCACATTTGCAGATAAGGCCTTCCCTCATTTAACCTTTTCTCCCACAAGATCTTGATGTTCTGTGCAACGCATGGGCATCTTGCTAGTAAGAATAGAAATTAGAGATATACCACTTCTCGAATCTTGAAACCAACAACATTCCTCCCTTATCTCATCAAAACTGCCAAAGGAATATATTTTGAGTGAAACATAAGATATTTTTAGTGATACACGTATTTCAAAACTAGACTATTTTTTCTATCAAATCGGTGAATATGTATTAATCTACTTTGATCGCGTGGCAACGCATTGGCACATTGCTAGTATTTATTACTACTGTATATTTTTTGGACACCAGACAAACGGTGGAGTACATATACGAAGAGAAGAGGCGCACGCACACAGTCGGTCTCTCACTGTCTCACACGCATGAGAGTTACGTAAAGGCACCGTTAACAAATAAACCCTAAAAGCCTAGGTGCACGATTGCTGCATGCGCGGGTACCGGGTACATGGTGGAGCGTACCTTTGTAGGAATAGTTAGCTCGCGTGATAATTTGATCCGTAGGAGTTGTTGGTCGGGACCACAAGTGAACGACCTGGAGGCGGTGGCTCGCCAGTTGCCACAGATCGAGTAGCCATGTTTAAAATATAAATTTTTTAGCGGGGGTGAGAGTTTCGATTTTCAAGGGCGCGTTATAAGTACTTAAGTAGTTTTTAGAACGATTGGTATGGAGAGAAAATGAAATTCATAACTACTACCTCCTTGGCGTGTGGTTGTATGGGTTTATGTTGCGAGATGTTGAACCTGGTAGTTCTAGGGCAAATACTATGGTTTAGATGTTGGTTTTCAGTAATGAAAATCGGAAGGGGGAAACCCTTCTTTGAAAAAAAAACTACTACCTCCGTCCTGGTTTACTAGTCACCATCGTATTTTGGGTCAAAATTTGTCCACGAATTTTAGTTGTAAAATGTGAATGGAAAACGAGATTTTGTTATACCCAAACAAAAAGGGCTGGAGGGAGTGATTGCTCTGACACAGACACAACCTCTCATAGCGCAGACATTGAATTGGTGCACCGGCCAAGAGGGCCCCACTCGCTGCAGACCAGGCTGAACACGCCTCCTCGCCACATGCAACCAGCTTCAGACTGCCCCGCTACCTCCATAGAATCCGCGCGTGTGCCGGCAAAACGTCCTTCCGCGAGCCAGCTGGCATTTTGGAACACAACGTCGGCTGGCTCCTCTCGTCCGCTCGCTATTTAAACGAGGCCAGACGCCTGACAAGAACCGCACCGCACCGCTGCTCCCCATATCCTCCTTGCACCATTTTCTCCACACTCTCCATAGCATCCGGTGAGCAGGAAGATGAGTTCTCCGTCATAAAAGCCGGCTGGGTGCCCCGACAAGCCAGGCAACTTGCTGCCCCACCTCCCTCCCTGCCCTAGGCCGTCAGTACAATGGGTGAGGCTGCAGGTGGGCAAGCAGAGGAGCAAGCCGCCGCTCCAAGCTGGCCCCTGGTGCATCAACTCGACGCTCCAAGCCTGCTCGCAGAGCAGTGGCCAGTTGCTGCATGCCGGCACACGGGGACCATGGTGTCCAGTGCATCGTGGTTGGCCGCGCCATCCGACGCAAACATTGGTGGAACCGCATCATGCTGGCGGAGGTGGCCAACACATTTGCGGCCATCGCCGACACCGAGGAATAGTAGACCGCAGGAACCGCCACCGCTCTGAATCCACGAATACTACGACCACCGCGTCGCCGGCATAGACACCCGGTGTGTTGCCCGGTTTGGCTCAAAACATCATGGACCCCAGCCGCGGCCGACATTAGAAATTATGCATGCTTCCAGAAGTTATTCGCGATTAGTCAAAAATGACCAAAATATAATTAATTACGCATGGTCTTGACTTGTTGTGCTCGCATTGGTAGTAGGAACTAGAGGTTATTCTTTTCACATTTTTTTGGCTTTGAAGTGAATCATGGTTGTGGACATTATCTATGAATGTGCAGATATCTGTGAACATGAGTTTGATGTGGAAGTTGAACTTGGAATGTTGGGCTTGCACGTGAACTATACCATGTCCAATGCTTTGTCAGTTATTGTTTAGATAGTAATTGCTGTTATTACATGACCCAAAAAAAATTATTTTGTGCCACATCAGTGGATGCACGGACATCACAACAGGCATGCAGACTGGATAAACATTTGAACCTAGCTATTATGAAGGAAAATTTGTATTAACAACATTTTTAGATAGCAGGAGACGCCTAGCCTGCTCTGCCTCTGCTAGCTTCTTTTTGGCTTCTTCCATCTCTTCTTTGGCTTCGGTGAAGAGAGCATCTGATTGCTCTTTTCGCTTCTTCAGGAACTCAGCTACATTCTCAAGGGCTGCTGCATGCTTTCTTTCAACCTTTACTAGAGCCACGAGGACATGAACAGTTGACGACTCCACCTGGCTTGTGTGTAATCCAGCATCATCTGGGAATTTGCACCTTGTGTCTAATCCATCATCATTAGGGAACTGGCACCTTGTGTGTAATCCAACCTCATTTTGGAAACATGAGCTCGAGGTTGACCATACTTCTCTCCTCACAGGAACTGCATCCTGACATGAAGTAACTTCTTTTTTAGATCAATACTTAGAGCAACCCAGATCCATTTAGTAGAAGCCAGTTAAACAGGACTCGGAGAAGTGAATTCAAGAGAAAAAAATATAAAAACAGACTACAAGGTGAGAACACCCACTTCCTACCTGAAGCTAAAAAAGAAAGCACTAGGACGATTAACACTCTTCTTATTACACATCGAAGAACACGAGGCTAAGAGAAACAGGAAACTACAACATATACACATCGAAGAACACGAGGCTAAACGAAAGTAATTGAAAGGGTGTTACTTACCAAAGCTCGTTTTACCGGTCGGGTGCAGCTCCTCTTTAACTTGACATGCTCCTTGAAGTTGTCCCCAATATCCTGTGTTTGGTCTTAATTGCTCCTCTGCATGTTCACACTCGTGGTTTTAAAATCTCAACATGGCAAGAAAAATATACTATTAATACTCACACATCTTGTGGGTAACATTAAAGCACTCGTCTGCCATGTTAGAGCATCTCCAACAGAAGCGCAACGTGCGGCGCTTTAAAAAAGAGTTTAATATTTATCTCTCCTCTCTTCTCTACTGCTATATTTATTTTATATTTAATATTTATCTCTACTACTCTACTCTCTACTCTTTTTTCTACTTTCTTTTCTTTTCTCTACTCTCCACTCTTATAAAAAACCGAGTTGGTGATGATGGTGTGCCTGCCATCCTGCAATATAGACCGTCCGATCTATATCTGACGGATAGAAAGCAAACTATGAAAATTTTGCAAAGAGATACCCGCACCCCTCTCCAGATTTGCAGATAAGGCCTTCCCTCGTTCATCCTTTTCTCCTACAAGATAAACTACTCATACAAATGCCTCTTGATGTTCCGTGCAACGCATGGGCCTCTTGCTACTTCTAAAGAACTTTCCATCATTTGCCACACTACTGGTTGCAGATGAAGAACCTACCCAAGCACAGCGCGATACAGGAGTGACGCATAATTACAAGCTGATATTCTATTGGACAATGGAGGCTATAACCAATTACTTTTACGGGAACAATAGCAACCAGGAAATTTGAAGGGTAGGTATGAAAAAATTTGGAACTGCACATGTACTGCTAAGTGATTCAATACACACATTACCAATCGAGGAGGAGAACGATGGTCACGGCGGCCTCTGTGCATCATGGTCGGCAACAGGAGTTAGTTCATTGTCCATGACGGTTGTGCTTCTGCGCTTGGCGTCGGCTTCCGGGAAGCAGATCCGAGACCTTGGAAGACGGTGCCGGGGAAGAGGCTCCATGTACGACGACGACGGTGGACCAGCTCCAGTGCGGCGTATGAGGCCGTCGATGAGGCAGATGAGCTCTGGTGGACGAGTGTGCCGATGGAGAAGGGGAGGAGCATGAAGGCTGTGGTGCCGTGGAGAAGTCTACTTTCGTGTGGGGATAGAAAATGGGGAGTATTCAGGTGTACTACTCTGGGTGCCGCGGTGGGGTTGGCTAGGTAGGGTGAACCTGAAGTTATGAAAATAGGCCCCTACCAAGCGTAATCTGTAGACCTGTTCCAAAGGTTATGGTGGTAACTTCACACTACTCGAATCAGGGTCGCGGGATATTTTCCCGCCGACCTCAAAATTTTGTGACACTAAACTCCCCGTGTGGCGTGCTGGGTGATTGGGCTAAGCAACTAGCGAGTAGTACTAGTAACTACTAGTACTCCCTCCGATTTTATTAACTCTGCATATTAGGTTTTACCAAAGTCAAACTTCCTAAAGTTTGACCAAGTTTATAGAAAATCATAAACATTTACCATAACAAATATGTATGATGTGAAAGTACATTCAATAATGAATCTAATGGTATTTATTTGTTATTGTATATGTTAATAATTTTTGTTATAAACTTTCTGAGAGTATACAAAACTTGACTTTGACCAATGCTAATACGCAGACTTAAATAAAAAACGGAGGGAGTACACATTTGTTTTTTCTTAGTTTGTAGTGAATTAATCATTTGTTGTAATTGTGAAATAAATATATTAGGCTGCTGACTTCGAATGTAATGGTCTATACAATTCAATAGTTACAATCATTGTTGAATTCCAAGATGTATATGAGGTCTATAGTACTTCACTATATGCTCAAACTCACATAATCCCAATCAAATGAGATTCTAAATGCATTTCATAGTTATTACTTTGTAGGATGCAGCAAAACCAACCATAAATCAACATCATCCATTATAAAAGCAACATTTTGAACACATCCCAATGTGTGAATGAAACGTGTAGAGAGAGCATGCGAAGATGGAGCAGATAGGGCGGTAAAGATTGTGTCTATGTGGACAAGACACTAGGAGACAAACCTAACGAGAGAGAGAGAGAGAGAGAGAGAGAGTGAGAAGGACAGAGAGAAAGAGAGAGGAAGAAGTTAGGTCTGTGAGATAGATGGAGACATGTAATATTCTTGAGATGTGTGTGCATCCGGATTGTGTAGACGTGGAAGGAGAAGAGACAACAGGTTTGATGAGAGAACTGGAAAAACATGGGCGAGAGGGGAAGGATCTCGTGGGTTGAGGGATTGATAAGTTTGTGTGGGAGAGAGAGGGATTGGTAATTTTGTGCGGGAGAGAGAGGGGGGGGGAGGAGTCGGTCAACCGTCATCACATCATCCTGCTTCCACATGGCCCTGCATTCTCTAGTGTAGTGTGGTCGCCGTCTTCGATCTCCTTGATGCCCTCTTTCTCTGACACACATGGCCCTCTTTCTCTCACACACATGGCCCTCTTTCTCTCACACACATTCTCTAGTGCAGTGTGGTCGCCGTCTTCGATCTCCTCGATCTCCACATGGCCCTGCATTCTCTAGTGCAGGGGCTGGGTGAGGGTGTCAAAATGTGTTCATTGATGCATGTGTTACATGCGATTGTGCGAGGGACCGATGAATCGAGAGAGATGGTTGTTGTGTTACGGATGCTCCTCTCTCTCTCTCACAGACACACACATAAGTACAAATAGAAGACCGTTCTCTCATGTATACACAATGTATCGGCATCTGTCTATGTCTCACTCATGCATGGTCATTTTCACATTCAATCCTCTCTATGTCTCTATCACATGTACACTGTCTCCACATTGCCCTTCCGCCAAAACACATATATGGACACATACACACGTTCTCTCTCAGTCACACACACAAAATCAGTATTAAAAAAACTAGGGTGCACCTAAAACATCCAAATCCAAATAAACACAAACTAGAGCTAAATTCAAATATATGGAAATATTGTAGCGTCAAGAACTTTTCCAGGAAAAAAGTTGAGTAATATTCGGGGATTGTTTTCACACACACAAAAAGGTTCAGTGGGTGTCCTTCGAGCGCGACATGGTGACGCTGTCACCGTTCGATCGACCGCGCGGCCGCGGTTCACGCGCTTGCACAGGATTCCGTATTGTGACTGTGGTAACTAATATAAGCACCGCCTCAGTCTAATGTTTACGTGTACTAGTACGGTTTTCTTTTAAGTTTGATGAACCCTATATAAAATTAAACTAAGCTCCCATACGGACACTCATCAATATGCCGCCGCCATTACGCATGCCGGCGCCCTCCTGCTCCGGCCAACCATTTCTCGCCCATCACCGCCGTGTCGCCGCCATCCCTGTACCACGAAGCCAAAGGCTCGCCTACTCACGTCGTCTGCACTCCCTCCTCGCGATGCCGCCGCACTGCCAAGCACACGAGCAGCTGGCGGAGCTGCGTCTATGCATGCAGCGTACGAAGAGGAGGACGAGCAGGTGCTCCAGCATGCTGATGAGGAGGAACTAGCTGTTGGGGAACGCAGTAGTTTCAAAAAATTCCCTACACACACGCAAGATCATGGTGATGCATAGCAACGAGAGGGGAGAGTGTCGTCCACGTACCCTCATAGACCGTAAGCGGAAGCGTTATGAGAACGCGGTTGATGTAGTCGTACGTCTTCACGATCCGACCGATCCGACCGATCCAAGTACCGAACGTACGGCACCTCCGAGTTCAGCACACATTCAGCTCGGTGACGTCGCATGAACTCTGATCCAGCAGAGCTTCAAGGGAGAGTTCCGTCAGCACGATGGCATGATGACGGTGATGATGATGGTACCGACGGAGGGCTTCGCCTAAGCACCGCTATGATATGACCGAGGTGGATTATGGTGGAGGGGGCACCGCACACGGCTAAAAGATCAACTGATCAACTTGTGTGTCTATGGGGTGCCCACCTCCCCCGTATATAAAGGAGTGGAGGAGGGGAAGAGGCCGGTCGTCCTAGGCGCGCCCCAAGGGGATCCCTACTCCCACCGAGAGTAGGACTCCAACCCTTCCAAGAGTAGGAGTGGAAGGAGGAGAGAGGGGGAAGGAAAGAGGGGCGCCACCCCCTCCTTGTCCAATTCGGACTAGAGGGAGAGGGGGCATGCGGCCTGCCCTGGCTGCCCCTCCTCTTCTCCACTAAGGCCCAATAGGCCCATTACACTCCCAGGGGGTTACGGTAACCCCCCGGTACTCCGGTATTTGTTCAAACTTGCCCGAAACCCTTCCGAAGTCCAAACATAGTCATCCAATATATCGATCTTTATGTCTCGACCATTCCGAGACTCCTCGTCATGTCCGTGATCATATCCGGGACTCCGAACTACCTTCAGTACATCCAAACACATAAACTCATAATACCTATCGTCATTGACATTAAGCGTGCGGACCCTACGGGGTCGAGAACTTTGTAGACATGACCGAGACTCGTCTTCGGTCAATAACCAATAGCGGAACCTGGATGCTCATATTGGCTCCTACATATTCTACGAAGATCTTTATCGGTCAAACCGCATAACAACATACGTTGTTCCCTTTGTCATCGGTATGTTACTTGCCCGAGATTCGATCGTCAGTATCCTCATACCTTGTTCAATCTCGTTACCGGCAAGTCTCTTTACTCGTTCCGTAATGCATCATCCCGCAACTAACTCATTAGTCACAATGCTCGCAAGGCTTATAGTGATGTGTATTACCAAGAGGTCCCAGAGATACCTCTCCAACAATTGGAGTGACAAATCCTAATCTTGATCTATGCCAACTCAACAAGTACCACCAGAGACACCTTTAGAGCACCTTTATAATTACCCAGTTTCGTTGTGTCGTTTGGTAGCACACAAAGTGTTCCTTCGGTATTCGGGAGTTGCGTAATCTCATAGTCAGAGGAACATGTATAAGTCATGAAGAAAGCAATAGCAATATACTAAGCAATGAAATGCTAAGCTAACGGAATGGGTCAAGTCAATCACATCATTCTCTAATGTTGTGATCCCGTTAATCAAATGACAACTCATGTCTATGGCTAGGAAACTTAACCAACTTTGATTCAACGAGCTAGTCAAGTAGAGGCATACTAGTGACACTCTGTTTGTCTATGTATTCACACATGTACTAAGTTTCTGGTTAATACAATTCTAGCATGAATAATAAACGTTTATCATGATATAAGGAAATAAATAATAACTTTATTATTGCCTGTAGGGCATATTTCCTTCAGTCTCCCAGTTGCACTAGAGTCAATAATCTAGTTCACATCTTTATGTGATTAGTTCACATCTCCATGTGAGTAATACCAAAAGGGTTTACTAGAGTCAGTAATCTAGTTCACATCGCTATGTGATTAATACCCAAAGAGTGATCATGTTTTGCTTGTGAGAGAAGTTTAGTCTACGGGTCTGCAACATTCAGATTCGTATGTATTTCGCAAATTTCTATGTCTACAATGCTCTGCTCGGAGCTACTCTAGCTAATTGCTCCCACTTTCAATATGTGTCCAGATCGAGACTTAGAGTCATCTAGATCTATGCAAAAAGCTTGCATCAACGTAACTCTTTACAACGAACTCTTTTATCACCTCCATGACCAAGAAATGTTTCCTTAGTCCTCTAAGGATAATTATGATCGTGGTCCAGTGATCTACTCCTAGATCACTATTGTACTCCCTTGCCAGAATAATGCTAAGGTATACAATAGGACTGGTAAACAGGATAGCATACTTGAGAGAACCTATGACTGAGGCATAGGATATGACTTTTCATTCTCTTTCTATTTTCTGCTGTGGTCTGGTTTTGAGTCTTTACTAAACTTCACACCTTGCAACACAGACAAGAACTCTTTCTTTGACTGTTCCATTTTGAACTACTTCAAAAACTTGTCAAGGTATGCACTCATTGAGAAATATATCAAGCGTCTTGATCTATCTCTATAGATCTTGATGCTCAATATGTAAGTAGCTTCACCGAGGTCTTTCTTTGAAAAACTCCTTTCAAACACTCCTTTATGCTTTCCAGAAAATTCTACATTATTTACGATCAACAATATGTCATTCACATATACTTATCAGCAATGTTGTAGTGCTCCCACTCACTTTCTTGTAAATATAGGCTTCACCGCAAGTCTGTATAAAACCATATGCTTTGATCACTTTATCAAAGCATATATTCCAACTCCGAGATGCTTGCACCAGTCCATAGATGGATCCCTGGAGCTTGCTCACTTTGTTAGCACCTTTAGGATCGACAAAACCTTCTGGTTGCATAATATACAACTCTTCTTTAAGAAATCCATTAAGGAATGTAGTTTTGACATCCATTTGCCAGATTCATAAAATGCGACAACTGCTAACATTCAACACCTTGAACTTGTCGAAAACATTTTGCGACAATTCGAGCTTTGTAGATAGTAACACTACTATCAGCGTCCGTCTTCCTCTTGAAGATCCATTTATTCTTAATGACTCACCGATCATTGGGCAAGTCAATCAAAGTCTAGACTTTGTTCTCATACATGGATCCCATGTCAGATTTCATGGCCTCAAGCCATTTTGCGGAATCTAGGCTCATCATCGCTTCCTCATAGTTCATAGGTTTGTCATGGTCTAGTAACATGACTACTAGTACAGGACTACCATACCACTCTGGTGCGGACCGTACTCTGGTTGACCTAAGAGGTTCGGTAGTAACTTGATCTGAAGTTTCATGATCATCATCATTAGCTTCCTCACTAATTGGTGTAGAAGTCACAGGAATAGTTTTCTGTGATGAACTACTTTCCAATAAGGGAGCAGGTACAATTACCTCATCAAGTTCTACTTTCCTCCCACTCACTTGTTACGAGAGAAACTCCTTCTCTAGAAAGGATCCATTCTTAGCAACGAGTGTCTTGCCTTCGGATATGTGATAGAAGGTGTACCCAACAGTCTCCTTTGGGTATCCTATGAAGACACATTTCTCCGATTTGGGTACGAGCTTATCAGTTTGAAGTTTTTTCACATAAGCATCGCAGCCACAAACTTTAAGAAATGACAACTTTGGTTTTTTGCCAAACCACTATTCATATGGTGTCGTCTCAACGGATTTAGATGGTGCCCTATTTAACGTGAATGCAGCTGTCTCTAATGCATAACCCCAAAACGATAGTGGTAAATCCGTAAGAGACATCATAGATTGCACCATATCTAATAAAGTACGGTTACGATGTTCGGACAAACCATTACGCTGTGGTGTTCCAGGTGGCGTGAGTTGCGAAACTATTCCGCATTGTTTCATATGAAGACCAAACTCGTAACTCAAATATTCTTCTCCACGATTAGATCATAGAAAATTTATTTTATTATTACGATGATTTTCCACTTCACTCTGAATTTTTTTGAACTTTTCAAATGTTTCAGACTTATGTTTCATTAAGTAGATATATCCATATCTGCTCAAATAATATGTGAAGGACAGAAAATAACGATACCCGCCGCGAGCCTCAACACTCATTGGATCACATACATCAGTATGTATTATTTCCAATAAGTCAGTTGCTCGCTCCATAGTTCCGGAGAATGGAGTCCTAGTCATCTTGCCCATGAGGCATGGTTCGCAAGCATCATAATCAAGTGATTCCAAAATCCTATTAGCATGGAGTTTCTTCATGCGCTTTACACCAATATGACCTAAACGACGGTGCCACAAATAGGTTGCACTATCATTATTAACTTTGCATCTTTTGGCTTTAATATTATGAATATGTGTATCACTACGATCGAGATTCTGTAAACCATTCACCTTTGGGTGTATGACCTCAGAAGGTATTATTCATCTAAACAGAATAACAATTATTCTTTGACTTACATGAATAACCGTATTGCAATATACATGATCCAATCATATTATGCTCAACGCAGACACCAAATAACAATTATTTTAGGTTCAACACTAATCCCGAATGTAAAGGGAGTGTGCGATGGTGATCTTATCAACCTTGGAATCACTTCCAAAACACATCGTCACCTTGCCCTCAACTAGTCTTTGTTCATTTTGTAACTCCTGTTTCGAGTTACTAATCATAGCAACTAAACGAGTGTCAAATACCCAGGGGCTAGTATGAACACTAGTAAAGTACACATCAATAACATGTATATCATATATACTTTTGTTCACTTTGCCGTCCTTCTTATCCGCCAAGTATTTGGCGCAGTTCCACTTCTAGTGACCATTTCCTTTGAAGTAGAAGCACTCAGTTTCAGGCTTGGGTCTAGCTTTGGGCTTCTCCATGGGAGTGGCAACTTGCTTGCCATTCTTCCTGAAGTTCCCTTTCTTTCCTTTGCCCTTTTACTAGAAACTAGTGGTATTGTCAACCATCAACACTTGATGCTTTTTCTTGATTTCTACCTTCGCCGATTTCAGTATCGCGAAGAGCTTTGGGAATCGTTTCCGTTATCCCTTGCATATTATAGTTCATCATGAAGTTCTAGTAACTTGGTGATAGTGACCAGAGAACTCTGTCAATCACTATCTTATCGGGAAGATTAGCTCCCACTTGATTCAAGTGATTGTAGTACTTAGACATTCAGAGCACATGCTCACTCGTTGAGCTATTCTCCTCCATCTTGTAGGCAAAGTACTGCCAGAGGTCTCATACCTCTCGACACGGGCATGAGCATGAAATACCAATTTCAACTCTTGGAACATCTCATCTACTCCATGTCGTTCAAAACATTTTTGAAGTCCCGGTTCTAAGCTGTAAAGCATGGTGCACTAAACTATCAAGTAGTCATCATACCGAGCTTGTCAAACGTTCATAACTTCTGCATCTGCATCTACTCCTGCAACAGTTCTGTCACCTAGTGGTGCATCAAGGACATAATACTTCTGTGCAGCATTGAGGATAATCCTCAGATCATGGAGCTAGTCCGCATCATGGCTACTAACATCTTTCAACTTATTTTTCTCTAGGAACATATCAAAAAATAAACGGGGAGCTACATTGCAAGCTATTGATCTACAACATAGATATGCAAATACTACCAGGACTAAGTTCATGATAAATTAAAGTTCAATTAATCATACTACTTAAGAACTCCCACTTAGATAGACATCCCTCTAGTCATCTAAATGATCACGTGATCCAAATCAACTAAACCATGTCCGATCATCACGTGAGATGGAGTAGTTTTCAATGGTGAACAACATTATGTTGATCATATCTACTATATGATTCACGCTTGACCTTTTCGTCTCCAGTGTTCCGAGGCCATATCTGCATATGCTAGGCTCATCAAGTTTAATCCGAGTATTCCGCGTGTGCAAAACTGGTTTGCACCCGTTGTATGTGAACATAGATCTTATCACACCCGATCATCACGTGGTGTCTCGGCACGATGAACTGTCGCAATGGTGCATACTCAGGGAGAACACTTATATCTTGAAATTTAGTGAGAGATCATCTTATAATGCTACCGCCGAACTAAGCAAAATAACATACATAAAGGATAAACATCACATGCAATAAAAATATGTGACATGATATGGCCATCATCTTGTGCCTTTGATCTCCATCTCCAAAACACAGTCATGATCTCTATCGTCACCGGCATGACACCATGATCTCCATCATCTTGATCTCTATCAATGTGTCGTCTCATGGTCGTCTCACCAACTATTGCTTTTGCAACTATTGCTATCGCATAGTGATAAAGTAAAGCAATTATATGGCACTTGCATCTTATGCAATAAAGACAACCATAAGGCTCCTGCTTGTTGCCCATAACTTTAACAAAACATAATTATCTCATACAACAATTTATATCTCATCACGTCTTGACCATATCACATCACAACATGCCATGCAAAAACAAGTTAGACGTCCTCTACTTTGTTGTTGCAAGTTTTACGTGGCTGCTACGGGCTGAGCAAGAACCGTTCTTACCTACGCATCAAAAACCACAACGTGGTATAGTGATTGCTTTTTGATCTTCAGAAAGAACCCTATTCATTGAATCCGATTCAATTAACTAAAGCTGGAGAAATAGACACCCACTAGCCACCTGTGTACGAAGCACGTAGGTAGAACCAGTCTCGCGTAAGTGTACGCGTAATGTCGGTCTGGGTCGCTTCATCCAACAATGCCGCTGAATCAAGAATCAACTAGTGACGGTAAGAAACATGTATATACCCATGCCCACAACTCCTTTGTGTTCTACTCGTGCATATAACATCTACGCATAAACCTGGCTCTGATACCACTGTCGGGGAACGCAGTAATTTCAAAAAATTTCCTACGCACACGCAAGATCATGGTGATGCATAGCAACGAGAGGGGAGTGTGTCGTCCACGTACCCTCGTAGACCATAAGCGGAAGCATTATGAGAACGCGGTTGATGTAGTTGTACATGTTCATGATCCGACCGATCCAAGTACCGAACGTATGGCACCTGCGAGTTCAGCACACGTTCAGCTCGGTGACGTCCCACGAACTCCGATCCAGCATAGCTTCGAGGGAGAGTTCTGTCAGCACGACGGCGTGATGACAGTGATGATGATGCTACCGACGCAGGGGTTCGCCTAAGCACCGCTACGATATGACCGGGGTGGATTATGGTGGAGGGGGGCACCGCACACGGCTAAAAGATCGACTGATCAACTTGTGTGTCTATGGGGTGTGCCCTCCCCCGTATATAAAGGAGTGGAGGAGGGGGAGAGGCCGACCCTCCTAGGCGTGCCCCAAGGGGAGCCCTACACCCACCGGGAGTAGGACTCGAACCCTTCCAAGAGTAGGAGTAGGAGAGAGGGAAGGAGGAGAGAGGGGGAAGGAAAGGGGGCGCCGCCCCCTCCTTGTCCAATTCGGACTAGAGGGAGAGGGGGCGCGCGGCCTGCCCTGGCCGCCCCTCCTCTTCTCCACTAAGGCCCAATAGGCCCATTACACTCTCCAGGGGGTTCCGGTAACCCCTGGGCACTCCAGTATTTGTCCGAACTTGCCCGTAACCCTTCCAAAGTCCAAACATTGTCATCCAATATATCGATCTTTATGTCTCGACCATTTAGAGACTCCTCGTCATGTCCGTGATCATATCCTGGACTCCGAACTACCATCGGTACATCAAAACACATAAACTCGTAATACTGATCGTCACCGAACATTAAGCGTGCGGACCCTACGGGTTCGAGAACTATGTAGACATGACCGAGACTCGTCTTCGGTCGATAACCAATAGTGGAACCTGGATGCTCATATTGGCTCCTACATATTATACGAAGATCTTTATCGGTCAAACCCCATAACAACATACATTGTTCCCTTTGTCATCGGTATGTTACTTGCCCCAGACTCCATCGCCGTTATCCTCATACCTAGTTCAATCTCGTTACCGGAAAGCCGGAAAGTATCTTTACTCATTCTGTAATGCATCATCCCGCATCTAACTCATTAGTCACAATGCTTGCAAGGCTTATAGTGATGTGCATTACTGAGAGGGCCCAAAGATACCTCTCCGACAATCAGAGTGACAAATCCTAATCTTGATCTATGCCAACTCAACTAGTATCATCGGAGACACCTGTAGAGCACCTTTATAATCACCTAGTTACATTGTGACGTTTGGTAGCACACAAAGTGTTCCTCCGGTATTCGGGAGTTGCCTAATCTCATAGTCAAAGGAACATGTATAAGTCATGAAGAAAGCAATAGCAATATACTAAACGATCAAATGCTAAGCTAACGGAATGGGTCAAGTCAATCACATCATTCTCTAATGATGTTATCCCGTTAATCAAATGACAACTCATGTCTATGGCTAGGAAACTTAACCATCTTTGATTCAACGAGCTAGTCAAGTATAGGCATACTAGTGACAGTCTGTTTGTCTATGTATTCACACATGTACTAAGTTTCCGATAATACAATTCTAGCATGAATAATAAACATTTATCATGATATAAGGAAATAAATAATAACTTTATTATTTCCTCTAGGGCATATTTCCTTCACTAGCGTGTCATCGTCGTCTCCGCCCGCGCGGAGGAGGCGCGCATGGTGGCTGTCGCGGCGGAAGCCGGTCGCGGCCACGCCGAGCCCGCAAACCGGGCGCAGATGTGGAATCTACCTTCGAGACCTTGAATGGCACGTGGGTCCTGTAATCTGAAGGAGCAAATTTGGGTCAGTCGACTCTTATGAGCTGTTGGATGCAACATGGATGGCTAGAATGGCTTCTTCAACCTCTGAAATTGATGCATTGTTCATCTTCTCAGCCCTCCACATGCCTAACCGCCTGCCACCGCCTCCCCGTCCTCCCCTGAACCGTCTGCCACCGCCACGCTCCCCCACCCCCGCCATCCGTTTAACCCCGGGCACGCTCCATTTTTTCCGGTAAACTACATTCCACATGCACCCAACACTCATAAGATAGATCATGGGCACCCTGCCTCCCTAATATAGATATTGGGGTAGCTTCTCCGCCATCTTGTTCCTTTGCTCCATCGAACTTCTTTCACAAATCGACTGACCCAAATTATACTACTTGTACGAACGTATTAAGTATAGTAGGAACACGAAGATACGAGCAGTAGTACCAACTGCAAGAAGAACAATAGTAAGACATAGTACTAGTACTAGTGTATGTACTAAAGAGTTCAAATAACGAGAAAGAACATAAACATAGTTTTGCTGGTGGCTCAGCACAACACACCCCTGAAATAAAACTAAGCAACTAGTCCGTTTGACACTATAGTAGAACCAGCATGAACGACGACACTGCCACCTTACTCGGAGTCCGAGTCCACGTCCTCGACTTCGTCCTCGTCCCTCTTCTTCTTCCTCTTCCTCCTCGCCGCCGCTTCTTTGCTTGAACCGGACACTGGGCTCTGCTTCTTCATCCAACCCTTGTAGATATTTAAACAAAGGTAGGCATCCATTGCTGTGTATAGGATGTGATCTTCATCTATTGTCTTCAACTCCCATGCAATATTAAACTCGTGGTGAGGTTTCTTCAGTTTAGCGTATGAAGGATCAATCATGGCTGCTGTCAGGGTCAGCATTGAAGGTTGAGAGGAGGACTCCAGGATTTCCTTCTGGAGATCGAAGGGTTGGCCTACAATGAGTCCTATCCGACCCAGGACATCCCTGTCATTCCGAAAGTCTAGAAAGGGGAACCCGCCTTGCAATGCCGAAGACAATCAACGCACCGGACTCCTCGTCATTGAAAGCCAGGTTCAGGGGCTACTGAGGGAGTCCGGGACTAAGGGGTCCTCGGGCGTCCGGCCTGTTATCCATGGGCCGGACTGATGGGCTGTGAAGACATGAAGGCCGAAGACTGCACCGTGTCTGGAGTGGACTCTACTTGGCGTGGAAGGCAAGCTTCGCGACCAAATATTCCTTCTTATGTAACCGACTCCATGTAAACCCTAGATCCCCTCGGTGTCTATATAAACCAAAGGGGATAGTCCGGAAAGGACAACACATGTACTCATTACCATATTCATAGGCTAGGCTTCTAGGGTTTAGCCGTTACGATCTCGTGGTAGATCAACTCTTGTAATACTCATATTCATCAAGATCAATCAAGGAGGAAGTAGGGTATTACCTCCATAGAGAGGGCCCGAAACTGGGTAAACATCGTGTCCCGTCTCCTGTTACCATCGATCCTAGACGCACAGTTCGGGACCCCCTACCCGAGATCCGCCAGTTTTGACACCGACATTGGTGCCTTCATTGAGAGTTCCACTATGCCGTCGAAAAAGGTTCGATGGCCCCTTCAATCGTCAATAATGACGTTGTCCAAGGAGGGACCTTCCTCCCCGGACAGATCTCCGTATTCGGCGGCTTCGTACTGCAGGCCAACTCACTTGGCTATCTGGAGCAGATCGACAGCTACGCCCCTAGCCATCAGGTCAGATTCGGAAGCTTGAACTATGTCACGGATATCCGTGGAGACTTGATCTTCGAGGGATGTGAGCCTGCGGTGATCCCTCCCCCTCATCTCGATGAACATGACTTAAATCTGTCATCGGATCACACCCAGGAGATGGTTCCTGCGGCTGCAATGACCTTAGAGCCGAAGCAGATCGAGCCATCCAAGGCCGCTGAGTTCGAGGCATTGGAGCCGCACATGGACTTGACGCCCTGCAATATTCGCTTTAACAAAACTTCAGACTCGTCCCCGGCTATAAGTTCCAGACTGTGTACGCCCATGGACACCGAGCTAGATCGGTTATCGATCTTCGAGTTCAGCGCCGCTGACGTTTTCCAGCACTCGCCTTTGGGTGACGTGCTAAAATCTTTAAACAATTTGTCCTTGGAGAAGGACTCACAGCCGAACTATGTCCGGTTCGAGCTAGAGACGGATGATGAGGAATTTTGCTTCCCACCCGCCACCCACTTCATAGCCACCGTCCATGACTTAACCGACGTGCTTGACTATGGCTCCGAAGACATCGACGGTATGGACGACGATGCCGACAAGGAGTAAGGCCAAGACCCACCATTCACTGGATGTTGGACGGCTACCTCTTCGTACGACGTGTACATGGTTGATACAGCTAAAGGATCCGGCAACGATAAAGAAGAGCCAGATGCGAATAAAACCTTCGAGACACAGTCCAAGCACCGGCGGCCCAAACGCCGCCCCAAGCCCCACTGTTCAAAGGACGGCAACACTGACACCGGAGAAAATAGTACTCCGGGCGACGCCTAAAACAATGAAGACCTTGTCAGGGCTACATCCGAACAGAAACACGACAACAGGCAAGACAACCCTCATGAACAGGCCATAGAAGATGACTCGGAGGATGATAGTTACCGTCCACCCTCTGAGGAGGAGACAAGCCTTGGCAACGAAGACTTCATCGTGCCTGAGGATCCTCTCGAGCAAGAGCGCTTTAAGCTTCAGCACATAGCCACTGCAAGGAGCTTGAAAAAGAAACAACATCAACTTCAAGCTGAACAAGACCTGCTCGTCGATAGATGGACTGATGTCCTGACAGCCGAGGAATACAGCCTTAACCGCCCAGCCAAGAGCTACCCAAAACAGAGACTGCTACCTCAATTCGATGAGGAGGTGCCGGAGCACATATCTCCCTCGCGTAATGCGGACCGACCACCACATGGTCGGGACAGGGCGGCTGAACGGCCACCCTGCGGTCGGGATAAAGCGGCAACTCAGGTCGAACAGCAGCCCGCCCCACCGCTTCGCAAAAATAGGGACAAACCAGCTCGGGACCATACATACGATCTTCGGCAGGAATTGGACAATAGAGCAGGACACAATAGATCTATATACAGATCACGAGGACGTTTCCATATATACTCTGGACGACAGCTACCTATTCGGACGTGACAAACTTAATCACACCCGGGCCGATAACCACAGACGGACATCATCGTAGATACGCCGTGACGCAGTCCGCTATAGAGGTGCCACAAACCCTCTCTGCTTCATAGACGAGGTGCTGGATCATGAATTCCCCGAGGGGTTCAAGCCTGTCAATATTGAATCATACGACGGAACAACAGACCCCGCAGTGTGGATCGAAGATTTTATTCTTCACATACACATGGCCCGAGGAGATGACCTCCATGCCATCAAATACCTCCCATTAAAGCTCAAAGGACCAGCTCAACACTGGCTAAATAGTCTGCTTGAGAACTCCATCGGCAGCTGGGAGGACTTGGAAGAGGCCTTCCTCGACAACTTCCAGGGTACATATGTCCAGCCACCCGACGCCGATGACTTAAGCCACATAGTTCAACAATCTGGAGAATCAGCCAGAAAATTTTGGACTAGGTTCCTAACTAAAAATAACCAGATCATCGACTGTCCGGACGCTGAAGCCCTAGCGGCCCTTAAGCATAGCATCCGGGACGAATGGCTTGCCAGCCACCTCGGCCAGGAAAAGCCGAGATCCATGGCAGCCCTCACGGCACTTATGACCCGCTTTTGCGCGAGAGAGGATAGTTGGCTGGCTCGAAGTACAAACACAGCCAATGAAACAACCCCTCCGAGGCCAAAAACAGCACCAGCAAGCTCCATCGCAACAAACACAAACGCCGAAGCAATGGCGATAACGCCGAAGACACTACAGTTCATGCTGGATTCAGTGGCTCCAAGTCCGGCCAGCGAAAGAAGCCCTATAAAAGGAGCAGCGGAGGACCATCCAACTTGGACCGCATACTCGATCGTCCTTGCCAGATACATGGCACCCCAGACAAACTGACCAACCATACTAACAGAGATTGCCGGGTCTTTAAACAAGCCAGCAAGGTCAACAGCAGAAACAAGGAAGGAGAATCATAGAGTGAGGACGATGACGAGGAGCCCCGGCAGCCAAACACCGGGGAGCAAAAGAAATTTCCCCCTCAAGTCAAAATAGTGAACATGATATATGCTACACACATCCCCAAAAGGGAGCGCAAGCGCGCACTTAGGGACGTCTATGCGTTAGAGCCAGTCGCTGAACACTTAGGGACGTCTATGTGGTAGCAGCCTCAACCTACTCTATCAGGATACAGTACGTAAAATGAGCATCGACCCCTCACGGGTCAAGCCCACGAAGACTACCTTTAAAGGAGTCATACCAGGCGTAGAGGCCCATTGTACGGGCTCAGTAACGCTGGAGGTAGTATTCGGTTCCCCGGATAACTTTCGAAGCGAAGAACTAATCTTTGATATCGTCCCATTTCGCAGCGGCTATCACACCCTGCTTGGACGAACCGCATTCGCTAGATTCAACGCGGTGCCACATTACGCTTATCTCAAGCTCAAGATGCCCGGCCCACGTGGTATCATTACAGTAAATGGAAACACAGAACGCTCCCTCCGTACAGAGGAGCACACTGCCGCCCTAGCAGCAGAAGTACAGAGCGGCCTTCTCAAGCAGCATTATAATCCGGTTGCCGAGCCCCTGGACAACATCAAGAGGTTCCGGACCACACTGTAGCAGGACAACTCGGCTCGTCAAGAGCCGAATTAGCAAATTGACCTTCGTCCCAGACCTGGTGAGGCAATGGCACTAATACCGTGCGTACATAAACTACGCACTCAAAACTCCATGGGAATTAACGGAGGCATAACTCATTCGCGATCCACTGTATGGCTCGACCGATCCTGGGATTCGCACGCTTTTACTTTTTCTTTTTTACGGGTTTTCTTCTCTTTTGGAGGTCTATGCGGACAACCCGCTTGCAGAACACACCAAGGAGGCAAGGAGCTCTGGCTTACAAACGAATCCCCAGGTGGTCTCTACTAAAACGATTGCCATACTTGCTTTTCATACCCGCACATAGCTCGCCCTTGGTTGCGGCATGTTAAATAGCCCTACTTGCTTATCACATCACTTGTAAAAAGTATGCCTTGACGTACTAGTTACATCACAATGGTGAATACATGGTAGCGTCAGCTTATTATTTCATTTTGCATTTACTCACCTTGGTGTTAATTACTCACTGCACATGTACACCATGGTACATATTACTATGCCAGGGCCTTCATTACACCCAACACTACGACAATAATAAGTCCAAACACTTTTATAGTATAGTTCGGCACCCCGAACTTATAGCATTATATGCATCGGTTCCGAATCATGTATTTGGTCAATAGTTGGGTTGCCCGGCTCTTGTGCTTGCTGCCTTACGTTCCGCTATATCGGTTAGGGTAGCAAAGGGAGAACTACTGCGATTGTGTCCCAGTTATTCTGGACGAGCACCTCAGTAGAGAAAGCCGAAAACTGACTGTCATAATGCGGCGAGAGCCGGTCAGCTGTTCGAGAGGTTCCAAATCGTTAGAGATTCTTTTCCGCTTCTTGCGAAGAATCGGCTCCCCCAATTAGGCGTGCATAGCACCCCTAGTTCTGTCTTCCGAATACTAGGGGCTTCGCTAACTTTCTTAATTGTCAAACTCCTATGGCTAAGTGAGGGCGGTAAAGGCCGCATAGTCTGATTGCCTTGTTTGTTGCGCTAAACACCTCCTTTAAGAACCAGAATGTGGAGTTAAGAGTGTTTAGATTTATCCCGAACACCCCCGTACTATCTACATGGGGGCAGAAGCCGACGACTGGTTAACCCTCAGAGTTAATAAGCGGTCGCATAGGAGGTAAATTTAAATCATAAGCATTATACCACATAACACCATTGTTCCATATTACAGGCCAAGGTAATACACATGTTCTCATGGGAATATGATATCCTTCGAACATTGCTCTGCCACAAGGCGGGACCCCTCTGGGACACCATCAAAATAGTGCTCGGGCCGACGATGCTCCTTGCCCTCCGGTGGCCCCTCGGTCATTAGCTTCTTGGCATCCGGCTTCACCCAATGTGTCTTAACGCGGGCAAAGGCCATACATGCACCTTCAATACAGACCGACCGCTTCACGGCTTCAAGCCGCGGACAGGCACTCACAAGCCGCTGCACAAGCCCGAAGTAGCTGTTGGGTATAGGATCGGCAGGCCACAGCCGGACTATCAGGTCCTTCATGGCTAGCTCTGCCAACCTATGCAGCTCGACCAACTGCTTTAGTTGGTCGCTAAAGGGCACCGGATGTTCAGATCCTAGATATTGGGACCAGAATAGCTTCTCCGTAGACATCATTTCTTCGGATCTATAATGCTCGACAGCATTTGACACACTGTGCGGCAGATCTATAAACGCCCCTAGAAAATCCAAATTCAGGATAAGTACAAGGAACGTTTCTTCTACACACTTGCTATGCATGGTGAAAGATTTACCTGCCGTAATATTCTTGGCCGCCTGAATTTCCTGGAGGGCGCTCTGGCTTCGGCTCGTGCATCCTGCGCGCTCTGGCCGGCCTTCGCCAATTCGGACTCTTGCACCTTACAATCGCGCTCGAAGGACTCAAACCTCTCTATCACGCCCTAGAGCTGTTGCTGTGCCTCGCCAACCCGGGCCTCGTACTCCTCGCGCGAGGCGCGTTCCTTTGCCGCTTTGTCCTCGGCCTCGGCTAGCGCCTTCTTAAGGGCCGCCACCTCGGTCATGGCCACTAATAAAGTTTATGACACTTTAGTCTGGCTAGACTACTCATTTTTTTAAAATGTACCCACAGGTTACTACATACCTTGGCTATCTTCCAGCCGCTTCTTCACAAGGCCGAGCTCCTCCTCGGCCCGCTCCAGTTTCCGCTTCAGTCCGGAAACTTCCGCAGCATGAGCAGTGGCAGCCTGCAGCTATACCTGCTTATTCACATAGACAACTCATGTTAGACTCCTGCGATATTTATTCTCGATCCTCTGTTTGGTTTTTCCTCCCAAACACCAAACAGAGCATCAGGGGCTACTATCTATACGGCGATATTTTTCCTACAATCACATTACTCACCTCAAAGCCCGTTAGAAGGCTGGTGCAGGCTTCGGTCAGTCCGCTTTTGACAAACTGAACCTTCTCTATTACCGTGTCCATAAGGACACGATGCTCATCCACAATAGAGGCGCCTCGTAGCACCTCCAGCAGATTATCCGTTGCGTCTGGTTGGACAGAGGTCACCGGTGGAACAGGCACATTCCCCCCTTAGGGGGAATGCCGTTCGCTGGACCCCGGAGCCGTGTAGATCTCCGGAATGGCATCCGATTGAGGCCCAAAAGGAACTCGGGCCCCGTCACCGGTCCCCGTGGGGACTTTTCCCCGTATGTATGGCGGCCGAGGAGTCATCCTGGGACGTCACCCCGATGGTCTCCGGAATCTCCCCTCGGCCTGGGAAAGTCTTTTTGGACACCACCTCGTTATCACCCTTGGGTGAGATGGAACGAGCAGGTGGCGGAGACATGCTAGCCATCTCCTTCGAGTCCAGCGAATCCTGTGTCGAAGATCGCGGGGAGCCATCGCGTGCCGGACTGCAATGACAAGGTTTAAGATTTCTCAATATTACAAACCGAGAAGGCCAGATGTTTTTGATTCTGGTACTCGTGAGGTGGCCCGAGGCTTGGTCCGATGAGGTCGCTCCGGACTGCTATCAACATCCCACACAGAGTTATCCGCGAGGGAGCCTCTGCCCCTCTTGGGCGCCTCCGCCTCCAAACTTGTGGAGGCCTCCCTTTTCTCCCTTCCTCCCGCAGGAGGAGAGTCACCTCCCTCCTCGTCGTCATCATCGGCGGCTGAGGGGTCTGTCTCATCGTTAGACGAGATGACCAAGGTGCTCCTTCGGCGAAGCCCACTCCTGGTCCCCTTGGCCGTGGTTTTGACCTTCTTCTCCGGCACGTCGTAAGGCACCGGAAATAGCATCTCCGTAAGGAGTGGGGTTTCTTCGTCTTTGGGCAGTGGAGCCGGACTATTAATCCGTCCCGCTAGGTCGACCCAGGCCTGGAAAAGAAATTGACAAGAAGGCCTAGTATCCTTCCTCGAAGTGTGTCCTTAAAGACCATACCTTGATGGCTTGCCGAATTGGCCTGACGCTTAAAGTTGAGCCCGCGATCTTTGGTCAAGGGTGGCGGCGTCTCGCTGCCCTTGAAGAGCACCTTCCAGATATCTTCGTGCGTCATGCTGAAAAGCCTTAGCAACATCTGGTGCTCGGCCGAATCGAACTCCCACAAATAATAGGTCTGACGCTGACATGGAAGGATCCGGCGTACAAGCATGACCTGGATCACATCAACGAGCTTGATCTTCTGGGTTATCATATTCTGGAGGCACGTTTGGAGCCCCGTGATCTCTTCCAAAGATCCCCAGATCAGGCCCTTCTCTTGCCAGGAGGGAAGCCGCATCGGGACTCCGGATCAGAATTTGGGAGCCACCACCTAGTTGGCGTCACACGGCTCGGTGATATAGAACCACCCCGATTGCCATCCCTTCACCATCTCTACAAAGGAGCCTTCGAGCCAGGTGGTATTGGGCATCTTGCCCACCATGGCACCTCCGCACTCGGCCTGTTGGCCACGCACCACCTTTGTCTTTACATTAAAAGTCTTCAGCCATAGGCCAAAGTGAGGTGGGATGCAGAGAAAGGCTTCACACACAACTATGAATGCGGAGATATTAAGGATAAAGTTGGGGGCCAGATCGTGGAAGTCCAACCCATAGTAAAACATCAATCCACGGACAAATGGATGAAGAGGGAATCCCAGCCCATGGACGAAGTGTGTGAGAAACACAACCCTCTCATGGGGCTTGGCGGTAGGGACAATCTGCCCTTTTGCCGAGAGTCAGTGAGCAATCTCCTTGGCTATATAGCTGGCCTCCCGGAGCTCCGTGATGTCCTTCTTCTTAATGGAGGAGGCCATCCACTTGCCTCTAGCTCCGGAACCGGACATGATTGGAGTGCCTTCTCGAATGAGGAAAAGCTAAAAATTGGGCGCTAGAGCTCGAGGACGGAAGGACTGAAGATGAAGAAGGGTGTGGGTAAAGGGAGAGTGTCCTTATCCCCTTATAAAGGCCGCGAATATCAAGCGCCTCCCCACTCGTCTTAAAAACTCGCCTATTCCAAAGGGCTGTATAAACGACATGGTTGGGTTACCCATGCACGCATTGATGAGAATCCTGCGATAAGGGGACATGATCTCTGCTTTGACAAGACGTGCAAATGGCAACCGCGTCTCAAGACGTGGAGCGGCAGACGAAAAGCGGTTCGAAATTATGACCGAACAAACGTAATGTCATGTTGTAAAAAGCTGTCAGCGGATAGAACTCGTGTGAAAAAATATATTCTCTCTGCGGTTGTGTGTGGTATGTGACAGGTCCGGATACTATCGTCGCATCTGAAGACTATCTTGGAGTTCGGAGAAAGGGGAACCCGCCTTGCAATGCCGAAGACAATCAACATGCAGGACTCCTCATCATTGAAAGCCAGGTTCAGGGGCTACTGAGGGAGTCCGGGACTAAGGGGTACTCGGGCGTCCGACCTATTATCCATGGGCCGGACTGATGGGCTGTGAACACATGAAGGCCGAAGACTGCACCGTGTCTGGATTGGACTCTACTTGGCGTGGAAGGCAAGCTTGGCGACCGAAGATTCCTTCTTATGTAATCGACTCCATGTAAAGCCTAGATCCCCTCGGTGTCTATATAAACTGAAGGGATAGTCCGAAAGGACAACACATGTACTCATTACCATATTCATAGGCTAGGCTTCTAGGGTTTAGCCGTTACGATCTCGTCGTAGATCAACTCTTGTAATACTCATATTCATCAAGATCAATCAAGGAGGAAGTAGGGTATTACCTCCATAGAGAGGGCCCGAACCTGGGTAAACATCGTGTCCCCCGTCTCCTGTTACCATCGATTCTAGACCCACAGTTCGGGACCCCCTACCCGAGATCTACCGGTTTTGACACCGACAGGGGGGAATCATACTCCCGGTGGGAGTAGGACTCCCCTAGGGCGCGCCATAGAGAGGGCCGGCCCTCCCCACCTCCACTCCTTTATATACGGGGGAGGGGGGCACCCCATGAACACACAAGTTGATCATTGATCTTTTAGCCGTCTGCGGTCCCCCCCTCCACCATAATCCACCTTGGTCATATTGTAGCGGTGCTTAGGTGAAGCCCTGTTCTGGTAGAAACATCATCACCGTCATCACGCCGTCGTGCTGACAAAGCTCTCCCACGACACTGTACTGGATTGTTAGTTCATGGGACGTCACCGAGCCGAACGTGTGCAGATCACGGAGGTGCCGTACCTTCGGTACTAGGATCGGTTGATCGTGAAGATGTACGACTACATCAACCGTGTTGTCATAACGCTTCCGCTTACGGTCTACGAGGGTACGTGGACAACACTCTTCCCCTCTCGTTGCTATGCATCACCATGATCTTGCATGTGCATAGGAAATTTTTGAAATTATTGCGTTCCCCTGATACGTCTCCAACGTATATATAATTTATGTAGTATTCATGCTATTATATTATCAACTTTGGATGTTTTATATGCATTTATATGCTATTTTATATGTTTTTTGGGACTAACCTATTAACCTAGTGCCCAGTGCCAGTTTCTGTTTTTCCTTGTTTTTGAGTTTTACAGAAAAGGAATATCAAACGGAGTCCAGTTGACGTGCCAATTTTTGATGATTTTTTATGGACCAAAGGAAGACCCCGGAGTAAAAGAGTTGGGCTAGGAGAGTCCTGGGGCATCCACGAGGGTGGGGGCGCCCACCCCCCCAGGCGCGTGGGCCTGCCTCGTGGATGCCTCGGGAACCTCCTTGACGTGAGACCGACGCCAAAAATTCCTATAAATACAGAAACCTCGGAAAATTAACCTAGATTGGGAGTTCCGCCGCCAGAAGCCTCTATAGCCATCGGAAACCAATCTAGGCCCTCTCTGGCACCCTGCCGGAGGGGGCCATCATCACCGGAGGGCATGGAGGATGATCCCGGAGGGGCCATCATCACCATGAAGGCCAAGGACCAGAGAGGGAACTTCTCCCCATCCAGGGGGAGGCCATGGAGGAGGAAGCACAAGGGGGGGAACCTCTCCTCCTCTCTCTTGGTGGCACCGGAGTGCCATCGAGAGGGGAATCATCGCCGCGGTGATCGTCTTCATCAACATCACCATCCTCATCTCTTTTACGCGATCCACTCTCCCGCACCCCGCTATAATCCCTACTTGAACATGGTGCTTTATGCCACATATTATGATCCAATGATGTGTTTCCATCCTATGATGTTTTGAGTAGATACCTTTTGTCTTTGGGTTGATTCATGATCTAGATTGGTATGAGTGTATGTTTTATTTTGGTGCTGTCCTATGGTGCCCGCCGTGTCGAACAAGCGTGAGGGACTCCCGCTGTAGGGTGTTGCAATACGTTTATGATTCGCTTATAGTGGGTTGCGTGAGTGACTGAAACACAAACCCGAGTAAGGGGGTTGTTGCATATGGGATAAAGAGGACTTGATGATTTAATGCTATGGTTGGGTTTTACCTTAATGATCTTTAGTAGTTGCGGATGCTTGCTAGAGGTCCAATCATAAGTGCATATGATCCAAGTAGAGAAAGTATGTTAGCTTATGCCTCTCCCTCATATGAAACTGCAATAGTGATTACCGGTCTTGTTAACGATTGCCTAGGACAATTCCGCACACCGATCCACCATTATTCCACACTCGCTATTTATAATACTTAGTAATATATTCTAACTTCACGATAACAGCACCTACTTTTATATTTTAGCTCTTCGATATCATACAAAGTTATCCTCTTCATACCCACAACATAGTTTTATTTCTCGTTGCTAGTTGGAAGCAAACGTTCGGTGTATGTAGAGTCGTATCAGTGGCAGATAAGGCTTGAGAGAATATTGATCTTACATTTAGCTCCTTGTGGGTTCGACACTCCATACTCATCACTTCCACCTTTGGAAATTGCCACGATGATTCCTTGCACTTGGGGATTATCATCCCCAATAGTGGCATCCGAGCCAGGTTTACGCGTAGATGTTATATGCACGAGTAGAACACAAAGGAGTTGTGGGCGTGGGTATATACATATCGCTTGCCATCACTAGTTGATTCTTGATTCAGTGGCATTGTTGGATGAAGCGGCCCACACTGACATTACGCGTACGCTTACACGAGACTGGTTATACCTCCGTGCTTCGCACACAGGTGGCTAGTGGGTGTTTGTTTCTCCAGCTTTAGTTGAATCAGATTCAATGAACATGGTTCTTTCTGAAGATCAAAAATCAATCACTATACCGCATTGTGGTTTTTGATGCGTAGGTAAGAACGGTTCTTGCTCAGCCCGTAGCAGCCACATAAAACTTGCAACAACAAAGTAGAGGACGTCTAGCTTGTTTTTGCAGGGCATGTTGTGATGTGATCTGGTTAAGACATGATGCTACATTTTATTGTATGAGATGATCATGTTTTGTAACATAGTTATCGGCAACTGGCAGGAGCCATATGGTTGTCGCTTTATTGTATGAAATGCAATCGCCATGTAATTGCTTTACTTTATCGCTAAGCGGTAGTGATAGTCATAGAAGCAATAGTTGGCGAGACGACAATGATGCTTCGATGGAGATCAAGGTGTCAAGCCGATGACGATGGTGATCATGACGGTGCTTTGGAGATGGAGATCAAAGGCACAAGTTGATGATGACCATATCATATCACTTATATTGATTGCATGTGATGTTTATCCTTTATGCATCTTGTTTTGCTTAGTTTGGCGGTAGCATTATAAGATGATCTCTCACTAAATTTCAAGGTATAAGTGTTCTCCCTGAGTATGCACCGTTGCGATAGTTCGTCATGCCGAGACACCACGTGATGATCGGGTGTGATAAGCTCTATGTTCACATACAATGGGTGCTAGCCAGTTTTGCACACGCGGAATACTCAGGTTAAACTTGATGAGCCTAGCATATGCAGATATGGCCTCGTAACACTGGAGACTGAAAGGTTGAGCGTGAATCATATAGTATATATGATCAACATAATGATGTTCACCATTGAAAACTACTCCATCTCACGTGATGATCGGATATGGTTTAGTTGATTTGGATCACGTGATCATTTAGATGACTAGAGGGATGCCTATCTAAGTGGGAGTTCTTAAGTAATATGATTAATTGAACTTTAATTTATCATGAACTTAGTCCTGATAGTATTTGCATATCTATGTTGTAGATCAATAGCTTGCGATGTAGCTCCCCGTTTAATTTTTGATATGTTCCTAGAGAAAAACAAGTTGAAAGATGATAGTAGCAATGATGCGGACTGGGTCCATGATCTGAGGATTATCCTCATTGCTGCACAGAGGAATTATGTCCTTGATGCACCGCTAGGTGACAAACCTATTGCAGGAGCAGATGCAGACATTATGAACGTTTGACAAGCTCGGTATGATGACTACTTGATAGTTTAGTGCACCATGCTTTACGGCTTAGAACCGGGACTTCAAATATGTTTTGAACGCCATGGAGGATATAAGATGTTCCAAGAGTTGAAATTGGTATCTCATACTCATGCCCGTGTCAAGAGGTATGTGACCTCTGACAGTACTTTGCCTACAAGATGGAGGAGAATAGCTCAACGAGTGAGCATGTGCTCAGAATGTCTGAGTACTACAATCACTTGAATCAAGTGGGTGTTAATCTTGCGGATAAGATAGTGATTGACAAAGTTCTCTAGTCACTATCACCAAGTTACTATAACTTCGTGATGAACTATAATATGCAAGGGATAACGAAAACAATTCGCAAGCTCTTCGCGATGCTAAAAAGTGGTGAAGTTAGAAATCAAGAAAAGCATCAAGTGTTGATGATTAACAAGACCACTAGTTTCAAGTAAAAGGGCAAGGGAAAGAAAGGGGACTTCAAAGAAGAAAGGCAAGCAAGTTGCCACTCCCACGAAGAAACTCAAAGCTAGACCCAAGCCTGGAACCGAGTGCTTCTACTTCAATGGAAATGATCACCGGAAGTGGAACTGCCCTAGATACTTGGCGGATAAGAAGGACGGCAAAGTGAACAAAAGTATATATTTGATATACATGTTATTGATGTGTACTTTACTAGTGTTTATTACAACACCTTAGGATTTGATACTAGTTCAGTTACTAAGAGTAGTAACTCGAAATGGGAGTCGCAAAATAAACAGAGACTAGTTAAGGGTGAGGTGATGATGTGAGTTGGAAGTGATTCCAAGGTTGATAAGATCACCATCGCACACTCCCTTTACCTTCGGGATTAGTGTTGAACCTAAAATAAATGTTATTTGGTGTTTGCATAAACCATAATATGATTGGATCATGTTTATTGCAATACGGTTATTCATTTAAGTCAAGGATAATTATTATTCTGTTTACATGAATAAAACCTTCTGTGGTCATACACCCAAGGTGAATGGTTTATTGAATCTCGATCGTAGTAATACACATATTCATAATATTAAAGCCAAGATATGCAAAGTTAATAATGATAGTGCAACTTATTTGTGGCACTGCCATTTAGGTCATATTGGTGTAGAGCGCATGAACAAAGTCCATGCTGGTGGGCTTTCGGAATCACTTGATGCTTGCGAACCATGCCTAAGACTCCATTCTCTGGAACAATGGGCAAGATGACTAAGACTCCATTCTCTGGAACAATGGAGCGAGCAACTGACTTATTGGAAATAATACATACTGATGTATGTGGTCTGATGAGTGTTGAGGCTCGCGGCGGGTATCATTATTTTCTGACCTTCACAAATGATTTGAGTAGATATGGGTATATTTACTTGATGAAACATAAGTCTGAAACATTTGAAAAGTTCAAAGAATTTCAGAGTGATGTGGAAAATCATCGTAAACAGAAAATAAAGTTTCTACGATCTGATTGTGGAGACGAATATTTGAGTTACGAGTTTGGTCTTCAACTAAAAGAATGTGGAATAGTTTCACAAATTCACACCACCTAGAACACCACAACATAATGGTGTGTCCGAACGTTGTAATCGTACTTTATTGGATATGGTGCGATATATGATGTCTCTTATCGATTTACCACTATAGTTTTGGGATTATGCATTAGAGACAGTTGCACTCACGTTAAATAGGGCACCATCTAAATCCGTTGAGATGACACCATATGAACTATGGTTTCGCAAGAAACCAAAGCTATTTTTTCTTAAAGTTTGGGGTTGCGATGCTTATGTGAAAAAGTTTCAAACTGATAAGCTCAAACCCAAATCGGAGTAGTGCATCTTCATAGGATACCCAAAAGAAACTGTTGGGTACACCTTCTATCACAGATCCGAAGGCAAGATATTTTGTTGCTAAGAATGGATCCTTTCTAGAGAAGGAGTTTCTCTCAAAAGAAGTGAGTGAGAGGAAAGTAGAACTTGATGAGGTAATTGTACCTTCTCCCTTATTGTAAAGTAGTTCATCACTGAAATCAGTTCCAATGATTCCTACACCAGTAAGTGAGGAAGCTAATGATGATGATCATGAAACTTCTGATCAAGTTACTAACGAACCTCGTAGGTCAACCAGAGTAAGATCCGCACCAGAGTGGTTCGGTAATCCTGTTCTGGAAGTCATGTTACTTGACCATGATGAACCTACAAACTATGAGGAAGGGATGGTGAGCCCAGATTCCGCAAAATGGCTTGAGGCCATGAAATCTGAGATGGGATCCATGTATGAGAACAAAGTATGGACTTTGGTTGACAAGCCCGATGATCGGCAGGCCATAGAGAATAAATGGATCTTCAAGAAGAAGACTGACGTTGGCGGTAATGTTACTGTCTACAAAGCTCGACTTGTTGCGAAAGTTATTTGACAAGTTCAAGGAGTTAACTACGATGAGACCTTGTCACCCGTAACGATGCTTAAGTCCATCCGAATAATGTTAGCAATTGCCTCATTTTATGATTATGAAAATTGGCAAATGGATGTCAAAACTGCATTCCTTAATGGATACCTTAAAAAAGAGTTGTATATGATGCAACCAGAAGGTTTTGTCGATCCAAAAGGTGCTAAAAAAGTGTGCAAGCTCCAGCGATCCATTTATGGACTAGTGCATGCCTCTGGGAGTGAGAATATACACTTTGATAAAGTGATCAAAGCATACTGTTTTATACAGACTTGCGGTGAAGCCTGTATTTACAAGAAAGTGAGTGGGAGCACTAAAACATTTTTGATAAGTATATGTGAATGACATATTGTTGATCGGAAATAATGTAGAATTTTCTGGAAACCACAAAGGAGTGTTTGAAAAGAGTTTTTCAAAGAAAGACCTCGATGAAGCTACTTACACATTGAGAATCATGATCTATAGAGATAGATCAAGACGCTTGATATATTTTCAATGAGTACATAACTTGACGAGATTTTGAAGTAGTTCAAAATGGAAAGGTCAAAGAAGGAGTTCTTGCCTGTGTTGCAAGGTGTAAAGTTGAGTAAAGACTCAAAACCCGACCACGGAAGAAAATAGAAAGAGAATGAAAAGTCATTCCCTATGCCTTAGTCATAGGTTCTATAAAGTATGCTATTGAGGGAGTCCTGGATTAGGGGGTATCCGGACAGCCGGATTATATCCTTTGGCCAGACTATTGCACTATGAAGATACAAGATTGAAGACTTCGTCCCGTGTCTGGATGGGACTCTCCTTGGCATGGAAGGCAAGCTTGGCAATACGGATATGTGGATCTCCTTCCTTGTAACCGACTCTGTGTAACCCTATCCCCCTCCGGTGTCTATATAAACCGGAGGGTTTAGTCCGTAGGACCGAGAACAACAATCATACCATAGGCTAGCATATAGGGTTTAGCCTCTCTGATCTCGTGGTTGATCAACACTTGTACTACTCATATTATCAAGAACAATCAAGCAGGACGTAGGGTATTACCTCCATCAAGAGGGCCCGAACCCGGGTAAACATCGTGTCCCCCATCTCCTGTTACCATCCGCCTTAGACGCACAGTTCGGGACCCCCTACCCGAGATCCACCGGTTTTGACACCGACATTGGTGCTTTCATTGAGATTTCCTCTGTGTCGTCATCATTAGGCTTGATGGCTCCTTCGATCATCGATAGCGATGCAGTCCAGGGTGAGACTTTTCTCCCCTGACAGATCTTTGTATTCGGCGGCTTCGCACTGCGGGCCAACTAGAGCAGATCGAGAGTTACGCCCCTAGCCACCACGTCAGGTTTGGAAGCTTAGACTACACAACCGACATCCGCAGAGACTTGATCTTCCACGGATTCGAGCCCCTGCCGAGTGTGCCGCACTGTCACGATGAGCATGATTTAGCTCTACCATCGGACAGTGTTCGGGAGACCGCACCAGCAACCGCTCCGACCCTCAATTCGGAGCCAATTGCGCCATCCATGGATGCGTGGATAGACCCCGCCATGGAGGCCGCATTCTTAGCGGCGATCGGGCCAAGTATCGACCTGACCCTTCACGAGAGCCGTGACTCCAAACTCCCGGATTCTTCCCCGGCCACGGACTCCGAACCGCCTGTGCCCGTGCTTATCGAATCCGACTGGGCGCCGATCATGGAGTTCACTTCCATGGATATCTTTCAGCACTCGCCCTTCGGCGACATACTAAACTCATTAAGGTCTCTCTCCTTGTCAGGAGAGTCCTGGCCGAACTATGTTCGGCAGGATTGGGATGCGGATGACGAAGAAATTCGCCGCCCACCCACCACCTACTTAGTAGCCACTGTCGACGATTTGACCGACATGCTCGACTTCGACTCCGAAGACATCGACGGTATGGACGACAATGCAAGAGATGAACAGGAACCACTGCCCACAGGGCACTCGACAACCACGTCATCATACGATATATACATGGTGGACACACCCAAAGAAGGCAATGGTGACGGGACAACGGAGGATGACCCCTCCAAGAAGCAATCCAAGCGCCGACGACAGCGGCGCCGCTCTAAGTCTCGCCAAAGCAAAAGCGGTGATACCGGCACAGGAGATAATAGCACTCCGGACAGTGCCGAAGATGACGACAATCCCCTCCAGCAAGATTTAGAGCAGGAGGATGGAGAAGCCAGCCCTCCCGAGAGAGCAGCAGATGGAGAGGTGGAGGATGATAATTACACGCCTCCCTCCGAAGATGAGGCAAGCCTCGACGATGACGAATTTGTCATGCCTGAGGATCCCGTCGAGCAAGAGCGCTTCAAGCGCCGACTTATAGCCACGACAAATAGCCTGAAGAAAAAGCAACAGCAGCTTCAAGCTGATCAAGATTTGCTAGCTGACAGATGGACTGAAGTCCTTGCGGCCGAGGAATATGAACTCGAACGCCCCTCCAAGAGTTACCCAAAGCACAGGTTGCTACCCCGACTAGAGGAGGAAGCATTAAAACCTACATCTCTAGCATATGACGCGGCTAATCGGCCACCTCGTGGCCGCGACAGAGAGGCATTTCAGCCAAAAGCTCAGCCCGCACCCCGACGCCACTCAAATAAAAATGTCAAGGCACGGGGAAACACGCTAGACCTGCGAGACGTATCCGCCTTACAATCTGGCTAGAAGGCATTATACATGTCACTTTAATTACATAATCATGTAGATTGACTAAATTCCTCTTCTATACCATCCAACAGGTCGTCTAGCCTACAATCCTGTTGGGAATACTTTGCGGCTAATTCTACTTGCCCATACACTAAGCTAAAGGGGATCTCTTTCCCATCGGGCCCCACAGGTCCGACCTCGGACATGTGGTTTGGGTCAGCCTTGGTATACCGCGTTTTCACCATGGCCCGGGCTTCCTTGGCACCTTGACGGCAGGACGATATCTTCCATAATCGGAAGCGCCGCTGTTCTCCCTTGAGCTTCTCCGCAAGCTCTCCAATGCCTACTGGCAGGGAGACGGATGGCCACAAGGCCTGGGCAATACCTTGCATCACCTGCCGAACTTCTTCGTGCAGTTGTGCGAGCTCGGGTAGAAGATCACCCGCAGACCCGGGCATCTCCTCCGCGGGACGACCCGTCAGCATACCTGCAGACATAACTCTGTTAGTCGGCTTCTCCGCCGCACTCTTTTAAGGGTTCGTTCAAGCACATACAAAAAATGCCGCGTCGAAGCCGCTTATTCTCCTTCACGGGGTCCGCAAGCTGGGCTCGAACATCTTTCAGTTCCATGCTCAGCTTGATATTGGCGTCTTGGAGATTGTTTTTCTCCAAGATGACCTTCGTCAGCACGCATTCGCCAGCCTTTAGCTGTCGTACGACATGCTGGTCCTCCGGATTCTCTCCGGAGTCATCTGCAATATCTATTGTTAGATCTGCAGCCATGCCGCACACTATATGGTAGCTATCATTCTTTGAAACAAATGTTACCAGCTGGGGACTTTTCAGGTTCCTTCAATGCGGCAACGGCGGCCCGAAGTTGGGTCTTGCATTCCTCCAGCTCCTGTGATAGTCGAGTATTCTTCTCTGTAAGAACCTGCACAATAAATGATCCTTAAATCAGTTGTGCCAACTGTTTCAAGTCTCAGGGGCTACTGATATATATACTCATCAAATTTTTCTTACCCGTACATCCTTTACATACTGGTCCGTGGCTCTAGCTAGACCATTTTGAGCAGCACGGATGTACGCATCTCCCGAGTTGAATGCATCAAACGCCTCTCGGGAGAAACAAGCGTCATGGAGTATGGTTCGGCGACGCCTGTGATTCATGGCGCTCTCCACTTCGGAATTTGTAGCGGATATCTTATCCGCATCCTCTGTAGAAGGAGCATCCGGCATGTACCTCGTGTTAGCTTCCGCCTTTGCGTCCGGCCCTAGAGCCCGACTGGTAGAGGCGTGATCGGCGACCTCTCCGGATATTGTCCGGTGAGCGTTCTTCCTTCTAGGAAACATGGGTGTTATTATGTTTTTAAAGACGACAACCACGGAGTGAGGTGTTGCATCATACCTCTGCACCGGCGTCTCCGTCCGGACCGCCTTCCTTTTTAGCCTGTCCGGCTTTGAAACCCCTTGTTGGCGAGTAGCCGTGGGCTCGGCATGGCGTCCCGAGGGCCTTCCCTATAAAACACCGTTTGTATATGGTAGGTGAAGTGCATAAAAGGAAATCCTTTTCAAAGGTTGGGACTCTGGTCTCATTTACCTGCCCGGCTGGGAGTAGCCCAGGGTAGTCGGCTATAATGGCCACCATGGCGTCATCACAGCTTAGCTGATAGAAAATCCTATCAATCAGCTCCAGGAATATGTCCGGATCCTCTTTCAGGCCGGGGTCGAGGACCGGCTCAGGATCCTCCAGTTGTGGAGGTGGGCTATTGATCTCCCCTAGTGCCTTACGCAGTTCCTGTGATGAAACGGCAAGGTAAATATTTATCACGAAAACAAGGGTAGGATGGAAGTAAAAAGAGTGGAAGCTCACCCAGCTTCGAGGGTTGTTCATGGAGAATCCATCCCGTGGCTTGATGCGGAGGAACTCCTCTTCTTCCCCCTTATACAGATCGGATAGAATTTTTGCTAGAGCAGCAACTGAGTCCGGTCCCTTGCGCCCGCAGTGAGTGGCATCATCTTCCCTGTTGAAGTGCCACATGGGGTGGCCCCGATATTGAAGTGGCTGCACCCGCAGCATAATGCATATTGCCATAACCTCGGTTATGGCCAGTCCTGATTTGGCCAGCAACTTTATCCGGCCCATCAAATAAAATACGTCTCTATCATCTTCCTCCCGTGGGCTCCTTGGGCGCCAGCTTAGGCGTTTCTTCAAAGGGGCGTTGTCGAACTCAGGAAGACCAGTCCGGATAGGATCCGAGAGAGGAACATCCTCCATGTAAAACTACTCCGAAGGCCAGTCCTTGGACGTCTTCTTCGGGGTACCGGATAGGTATCCGGTCCCGGTGATGCGCCATACTTCGGCTCCACCCACTTGATATATTGATCCCCTCTATGTACAGGGTACAAGGCAGAACAACTTCTTCCACAACGCGAAATGAGCTTCGCAACCCAGAAACAGCTCGCAAGGGGCTACGTAACCGGCGACGTGCAGTATGGAGGCAGGGGTGAGGTTGTGCAACTGGAGGCCGTAGAACTCCAGGTGCCCTCGGAGAAATGGATGGATTGGAAATCCGAGTCCCCTTAACAAATAAGGGACAAGGCGTACCCGCTTTCCCTTAGAGGGGTTGGGAAAGCTCTCCACTTGCTCCCCACCATTATAGGTGGCGAGCCCGGCTCGAACCGGGACCATATACGCTAAAGGGAGGAATCCCTGGGTCTCTAGCTTCACTAATTGGCTGTGCGGGACGGAACACTTCTCCCAGTCTCCGGGCTTGGGGCTGCGGGAGCGAGAGGAGGAGTTGCGCTGGCCGGCCTTGTTGGGATGGATTTTTTTGGGCGCGCTCCGATGAATGCTCGCTGAGGGAGGATGGTGCGGTTTGGATCTGAGGATCCTCGTCTCTTTAATAGACAGTTCATTCACATAGATGGGGTGGTAAATGTAAAAACACCCTGGCTCCTCACATTCGCTTGACACGTGGAAGATGGCCATTATTAGACACAGAAGCCAAGAAGCGCAACATTTATGAGAAGCCGGACACTATTTAGCAGGTACTCAGAGTTTGAAGAAGAACCCGCCTTGCAATGCCGAAGACAATCTACGCGCCGGACTCATCGTCATTGAAGCCTGGTACGGGGGTTACAGAGGGAGTCCTGGATTAGGGGGTATCCCGACAGCCGGACTATATCCTTTGGCCGGACTGTTGGACTATGAAGATACAAGATTGAAGCCTTCGTCCCGTGTCCGGATGGGACTCTCCTTGGCGTGGAAGGCAAGCTTGGCAATACGGATATGTAGATCTCCTTCCTTGTAACCGACTCTGTGTAACCCTAGCCCCCTCCGGTGTCTATAAACCGGAGGGTTTAGTCCGTAGGATGAACAACAACAATCATACCATAGGCTAGCTTCTAGGGTTTAGCCTCTCTGATCTCGTGGTAGATCAACTCTTGTAATACTCATATCATCAAGAACAATCAAGCAGGACGTAGGGTATTACCTCCATCAAGAGGGCCCGAACCTGGGTAAACATCGTCTCCCCTGCCTCCTGTTACCATCGCCTTAGACGCACAGTTCGGTACCCCCTACCCGAGATCCGCCGGTTTTGACACCGACGGCTATGCTGTGTACCAGACCTATTGTGTACCTCACCATAACTTTGGCAAGAGGGTACAATAGTGATCCAGGAGTGGATCACTGGACAGTGGTCAAAAATATCCTTTATGGAATAAGGAAATGTTTCTCGGTTATGGAGGTGATAAAGAGTTCATCATAAAAGTTACATCGATGCAAGCTTTGACACCGATCTAGATGACTCTAAGTCTCGATCTAGATATATATCGAAAGTGGGAGCAATTAGATAGAGTAGCTCCGTGCAAAACATTGTAGACTTAGAAAATTTGCAAAATACATATGGCTCTTAATGTGGCAGACCCGTTGACTAAATTTCTCTCACAAGCAAAACATGATCACTCTTTGGGTGTTAATCACATAGCGATGTGAACTAGATTATTGACTCTAGTAAACCCTTTGGGTGTTAGTCACATGGAGATGTGAACTAATCACATAAAGATGTGAACTATTGGTGTTAAATCACATGACGATGTGAACTAGATTATTAACTCTAGTGCAAATGGGAGACTGAAGGAAATATGCCCTAGAGGCAATAATAAAGTTGTTATTTATATTTCCTTGTATCATGATAAATGTTTATTATCATGCTAGAATCACTACTAGGAAAAAGCCTACTAATGGCGCACCAGTTTTGCCTACTAATGGCGCATCACTGGTGCACCATTAGTATCATGCCACTAGTATTTATTACTAAAGGCGCACCACTGGTGCGCCATTAGTATCTGGTATACTAATGGCGCACCACCCAGTGCGCCATTAGTATATAACACCATGCGCCATTAGTATGCCTCCCAGGGGCCATATTTAACCATGTGCTTTGGCACACTAATGGCGCACTGCGGATGGATGCGCCATTAGTATACTTGGCATACTAATGGCGCACTGTTTGGTGATGCGCCATTAGTAAACTTTGGCATACTAATGGCGCACTCTGTAGTGATGCGCCATTAGTATGAATATTAGTTTTTTTTACTTTTCTGATTTTTGCACACGTTACAAAATATATTATTTGAGAGAATATAGACAGTAGCACACAGCAACAGCAGATTCATCGAATACAATAGAAGATTAGTCTCCGAATACAATTCATCATATTAGTCTCCGAATTCAAAAGACCGAACAAAGATAGAACATTACAAGTCTCGAGACCGCGAGTAGCGAGTTTGTCGGAAGTAATACTAATCTTAACAATTCCTACTAATCATCATCATACAACTTCTACTCCTTATTAATAACAAGTCATACGATCATCATCTTGATAGTCATCGAACCAACCCTACTTAATTGTTCTTAGCACCTGATCATCAGTATTAGGCAGGACCTAAATACCCTATTTAAGCTAAAATAGCATAAAACAATATAGACACTGACTCTCCATTATGGAGAATGGAGAACATCCTGTCTCCAATTCTTTCGCTTCGCTTCCTTTTGCTTCCAAGAACGTCCTTACGACTGTCCATACATTTTTTCCATCCTTTGATTTTCATGTCTCCACTTCTTTTAAAAATCTCGTATGTACAGTTGAGATTCGTAGGATGACCTGACTGTATGTTCAAAACATTAAGACTACCTTTCTTATACATCAAATGAGGCACACAATTCTCTGGGATTATCTGTTGAAAAACACAGTAATAACTTCATAGTTAGCAATGATGTACTAGTTTTAGAAGTATGCAAAAGATGCACGGATGTCGTAATAGTAAAAATCTTACCAGGGTATCTCCATGGTAGTTACTATAGTTGAACACATGCACTAGTGGCACGTATTTACCATAATGTTGAGGAGTTTGATTGTGGATATTGTAATTCTCAATGTCAGTACAAAATCCGACCAGATGATTTTTCTCCTTGTAACTTGTTAATTCGGAGCCATCGGTGTAGTGGGTTTTGTCTACCATCTCCCGCACATTCTTTGAACAATAAAAATAAGCTGTCAATGGAAATAAGTTGTCAACTATTTTGAAATAAACAATATAAATTAGCTAATAACTATGTTTGAGAAACTCACATAGCGGTAGAACCGGAGGCGTATCAACAAGGACTCAAATGTCCATATTGTCTTGGTTGATGTCAGGATTACCAAGATCCATGGTGATAAGCATACCCTCATCAAAACCATACATCTTGCAAAATGCTTCCCAATTTTTGCAACCAAAATGGGTTACGCTCTCAGAATTATATAGATTTACTTCAAAGTCCACATCGTGATGAGTCCTTAGGTGAATTTTCTTTGTTTCAGAAATTTCATGGTCTTCAAAATTCATCCTCTCCAAGACATAGCATCTTGCATGGCATGGGATAAGCTATACTCGAATTGTAAAAGATGAAAATTACACGTTGAAATAGTTGAAGTCATGCTTAATTATGAAAATAACACTTGTCGTTGTTGTGTACCATTTCAACTTCGAAGGTCTCCTCGAGCTTAATGCTGAAGCGCCGATCATCGTCCAAGTGAGGCATGTCGCACAGACCTCGATCGTCGTGGCACCAGTCGCACTCCCCCGGGAGACTTTCGTCGTCCGATGACGACATATCCTACGTTCATAATTCAAAACTAGATCATTTAGGGTTTGTCAACACTGAGGCATCCTAAAAGCTAAGCTTTTATCATTTAGGGTTTGTCGATGCCGAGGCACCCTAAAAGCCTAAGCTTTCATCATTTAGGTTCTTATCGACACCGAGGCACCCTAAAAGCCAAGGTTGTATCATTTAGGGTTTGTCGATGCCGAGGCACCCTAAAAGCCTAAGCTTTCATCATTTAGGTTCTTATCGACACCGAGGCTCCCTAAAACCTATGGTTTAATGCAGCAAGAATAAAGGGGCAATTGATCCTACTTAATTAAGTACTAAGATACCCCGGCCCATGCATTAGTCGCAAGTACCCCATATGTCCTATTTTTAGCAAAGTCATGCTAAAATTCACGGAAAATTTCAGCATGACCTTTGCTGAAAATAGGACACATGGAGTACCCGAATTTGCCGGAACGGAAGTTAATCGACATTCCGGAAAACTCAAGGGCCTCTCGGGGTACCTGCAAATTCATCACGACACAATGGTCGGTGACAAAACCCAGCAAACTAGCAAGATGACCATCATCTTTGCAAGTCATTACTTGTCAAACGCAGAAGTGCATAACACAAGCTCACCGACATAGACCAAGATGATCATCAATTTTGAATCAATAGACATACTTCTCAAAAGAGGCATGATCAAATTCTGGTGCCCTTGACTTACTAGTATTTATCTCTTATGATTGATGAATGTGCATTGAGTCCAGAAGCAAAGACTCTACAGTGAAATGAAAAAAACATTGGAAATATATTTATGATAACTCTAAATGGATCAGAAGGTGCAGATGCACTTGTAAAAAAAAGGTATGCATTTGCAGCAGCTTTGTTCTGATTATGACACCATTCTGTTAAGAAGGCAAAATAACATTATCATCCCAATTCATGGTTGAAGTTGAAGACCCTAAGCTTTAAAATGCCAAGTCTCACTTACGCATGTTAACTTATTTACAAGTTCAGAACTATCACCAGAAAATAGTAAATCCACATTGACCACATAATATTATTTTGCAACCACTCAGTTTGTCCTTGATTGGGACACTTGAAGCACAAAACAACTAATGCAGAGCTAGGTCTACTTTGGTTCTGACAGATCACATCCTGGTGCATATGTGGGGTTTTTTACTTAGAAAATATAAAACTTCTATTATTGTTTTTATTTTTAACCAGAGCCTAATCACCTCTACAGTTTACAAACTAATTCAGATAATCACTAATCAGGCATGGAAAATTATTTTAGCCATGATCCCTGAGGATTAGAGCCTCCACAAGTCAGAGAAAATTAGTGTCTCCACTTATGTTGTCAATGCTTGTTGTATGTTTGGCTTAAGGGTTTTCCTTTTCAAATTCTAACTCTGTTTCTAAACAAAGTAGGCTTCTATCCTGTCTAGAATGTAATGAAGATGTCTTGGATAAGCTGAGTGTTGTAATGAAGATGTCTTGGTGAGACTTGATATATGTCCAAAATTAGAAAAATCACAAGGTACTTTCTCTTCCTAATAAACTCCATATGACCACATAAACCCTGTTTAACACACCTGTAAAGAGGAACAACCCCCCTAATGAGCTAGAAAGCTATATTAAACAAAATTATCAAGCATAGGCATACAAATTCAGTACTGTATGAAACAAAATAGATACAACAAGTAGCTGCTAGAGTCATACGCTGAGAGTAGGTGTCAGCTTAAGACATTCTGAAATAGTAAATAACTAAAGGGCACTTGATTATGCACTTAGTAACAAGGTATATTGCATGATTCATAATTTTATAGGAGACCAATAGTAGAAATTTGATTGGGAGTGCCCCATTTCACTAGCGGCCCATTTCACTCACTTTTGCAAAGCATCAGGGCACCAAAGTGTCCATAGGCAGCAACAACTCTACCCCGGTTTCAGCTAAAGACAAGGCGAGCACGGCTAATCCAGCTACAATACACGAAGCTACAGAGAGTAGCTACCCAATGCCCGCGTTCATGAGTGCCATGCCGATCTTGACGACAAGGTAAAGAAAGGCCAAGGAAACCAAATCCCCAAAAAATGTTTGCCCTCGATCAAGGCATGATCCATCCTTCCTAACCATCACTGTCAATCTAGCTACTAGCTCTAGGTGGCCCTAGGGTTTGCAGGGGAGGGGGTGGAGGAGAAGGGAGGAATCACCTGGAGGAGGGGATGGATGAATGGAGGAAGACGTAGGGGGTGCGGGCATGGACGGAGGGGCTTGTGCGGGAGGACGTCGAGTGCGCGGGCACGGGCGGAGGTGGGACGGCGAGGGAGGCGGCGTTAGGCTCGGTGTCGCGTGGCCTGGCTGAGCTAAGGTAGAGGCGGTCGTCGTCTCCTCCTCCTCCTGGTCCTCCTCCTGGTCCTCCTCC
>NC_041382.1:145154581-145199894 GCF_002162155.2 Triticum dicoccoides | reverse complement strand
CGGCGGTGCAGGGGAGCTGCTGTGGTGGGGGGCGCGGGGGCGGTGGCGCTGGGGAGCTGCGGTGGTGGGGGCGCGGGGGAGCTGCGGTGGTTGGAGCGCGGGGGCGGCGAGGGTCGAGTCCGGCGAGGGTCGGGGCGGCGGCGTCGGGGCAGCGCGCGGGTGGATCTGGCGAGGGAGAGGGAAGAAGGGGATCTGGCGTGAGGGAGAGGGAGGAATTAGCTAGGGGGGAGCGTACTAATGGCGCACCCGCGGTCGGTGCGCCATTAGTAAATTTTTTTACATAGCAATGGCACACCAGGCAGAGGTGCGCCATTAGTAATCTTTTTTTTATAAATAGCAATGGCGCACCAGGCAAAGGTGCGCCATTAGTAATCTTTTTTTATAAATAGCAATGGGACACCAGCCAGAGGTGCGCCATAAGTAATTTATTTTTATTTTTTTTGCTTGTAATAATTTTTTAGAAAATGAATATGAATATGAAACAGTAATATTTTTTTTATAAAAACAGTAACAATTGTTGTTTAACAACAATTGTAGTCTACACTTTTTTAAAAAAAATGAATATGAATATGAAACAGGGGGTGCTCGTCGGCGGCGGTGGAGTGCGGGAGGGTGCGGGGGGTGCTCATCGGCGGCGGTGTAGCGGGGAAGGGTGCGGTGGGTCGTCGGCAGCGGTGGAGCTAGCGGGGGAGGGTGCGGGTGGGATCGAGATTGAGATGGAGGGGGATGGCGATCGAGATGAAGGGGCATCGAGATCGAGATGGAGGGGGATAGCAATCGAGATGGAGGGGGATTGAGATCGAGTGTCCTCATGAATATTCAATATTTTATCATATTGAATATGAAAAAATATCATCAAATTTGAAAAAATATTCATGAATTCAAAAAGTGCCCATGAAATTTAAAAATATTCATGATATCAAAAAGTGCCCATGAAATACAACCGAGAAATGAAGACTATGATTTAAATACAGTCGATCTTAGCTAGCTATCTGTTCATAATCTTCTTGCCCTTCTTTTTCGCAAATGGAGTTCTTCTGTGGAACGGACGTCCTTTAGGTAGGGTGGTCCTGCTTCTTTTTGTGGTGTATGCTGCTACTACTTCATCGTCGTCGTCATGTTCGATCTTCGGGTCGCCGTACATGTCGAAGTCTTGCTCATTGGCTACTCCATCCATTCCGATGATCTTCCTTTTGCCTCTCCTCACAACAACATGACTGGGCTTTGATGGGTCGGTAATGAAGAAGCATTGGTCCACTTGGGAAGCCAGTACCCATGGCTCATTTTTCGCGGTGACGTTTGCGCCCGCGGTCTTGGATTTGGCTTCGGGTATAACCATGGTGGTGAAATACCGGTCTTCTTTTAGGACACTCTTGGCCCATCTGACACGGAACATCGGGACCTTCTCTCCAGCGTAGCTCAGCTCCCAGATCTCCTCGATCCTTTCGTAGTATCTGTCCTTGTCGTTACCGGTGTAGGATTCCATCGTTACCCCGGAGTTCTGATAACCATCGCTCTTCATGTCCTTGTCCTCGGTGTAGAATGTGTAGCCGTTGATATCGTACGCCTCATAGGTCATCAGGTTGTGCTCGGCGCCCTGTGACAAGGCGAATATGAGTTGTTCTTCCGCGAAAGAATCCTCATGTAAAGGGTACGACAAAAGCTTCTGCTTGAACCAATGCGTGAAATATGAGTTGTGCTCTTTGATTATATCTCCGTTCGTCCTCTATTGGCCTCGGTCATTGTATGTCTTCTCAATAAAGGTTTTGTGCTCTACCACCCAAGTATCAACCACGTGTATGTGTTGTAGCGCGACTAGGTTTGCTCTTTCAAAGTCGGCGAGTCGACCCTCGAAGTCGACATGCATTTCGCGACGAACCTCACAGTGACCCCATCCAGCGAGCCTGCCGAGGTGCCTGTTGACGGGCAGACCAACGGGGTTCTCGATGCCTAGATAATTCGTGCAGTAGGAGATGCACTCTTCGGTCGGAAAGCCCCTGGCTATACTTCCCCCTGGACGTGACATGTTGCAAACGTATCCTTTGATGACACCATTCATCCTTTCGAATGGCATCATGCTATGCAGGAACGTCGGCCCGAGTTGGATGATATCCTCCATGATATGGACCAGCAGATGCACCATAACATCGAAGAATGCGGGCGGGAAGTACATCTCAAGCTCGCATAGTATCACCACGACCTCTTCCTGTAGCCTTCTGAGTTGCCTCACGCCAACCGACTTCCGAGAGATGACGTCAAAAAAGTTGCATAGGCCAAATAGCGTTTCACGGACGTGCGCGTCCATGATCCCACAGATTGCAACTGGAAGTATCTGCGTCATCAGCACGTGACACCCGTGAGAATTCATCCCGCTGAACTTCTGCTTCACTGGGTCTAGGTATCTGCTTATCTTCCCCGCATAACCGTAAGGAAGTTTTACTCCTACGAGGCAGGTGAAAAACTGCTCGATCTCCTCCTGACTTAGAGTGAAGCACGCGGGAGGGTATTCATTTCCGGTCTTCTTAACCTTTTTGCCTTTGCGATGACTTTTTGTGTCCTGCTTCGCCTCATCATCATCATCATCATTAGCGTGAAGCTGCTGCCTGATGCCCATTGATTTCAAGTCTGCCCTTGCTTTCATCCCATCTTTGGTCCTCTTTGGCATGTTGAGCAGGGTACCAAGTAGACTCTCGCACACGTTCTTCGTGATATGCATGTCATCAAGGCTGTGAGGCACACGGTGGATCTTCCAGTACAACAAGTCCCAGAAAACAGACCTCGTTTTCCATACCTTCAGTAGCGGCTCTGGCGCCTTTCGCTTGTTTCCCGGCTCTGGCGCTTTTTGCTTCTTTCCCGGCAGTGGGCAATCTTTCCAATTTTTCAACAGCCCATCTATTTCCTTGCCGCTCCTCGTACGTGGGCGTCTTCGGAGTTCGGTTTCACCATCGAACAGATCCTTGTGTTTCCTCCACGGGTCATCATCGCGAAGCCACCTTCGATGTCCCATGAACATGGTTTTAGAAGACCCGGGATCTCTATCTAACTGGCGATACGTTGTGTCGTCCATGCACCTGACGCATCCAGAAAATCCGTGGACCACCTGCCCCGCGAGATATCCGTAACCGAGATAGTCGTGCACCGTCGTGAGTAGTGCAGCTCTCATAGGGAAATATTCTTTCTCTGCAGTGTCCCACGTATTGGCTGGCGTTTTCCACAGTGTGTCTAGCTCCTCTTTCAGCAGCCCCAGATACAGATTGATGTCGTTCCCTGGTTGTTTCGGCCCTTCAATTAGCATACTCATGTGAATGTACTTCCTCTTCATGCACAACTAGGGGGGAGGTTGTACATCCACACAAACACAGGCCAGGTGCTATGTGTGCTTCTCTGGCTGCCAAACGGATTGACTCCATCGGTGCTCGCGCCCAGCATGATGTTCCTTGGATCCTTCCCAAATTCTGGGTGTTCAAATTCAACGCTTGCCACTGGCTCCCATCCTTAGGGTCACTCAGCATCTTGTCTTTTTTATTGATCTCCGGATCATTTGCGTCATCTTCTCGCTTCTTCTCCTCCCTATCCGCGTGCCGACGTAGGAGCTTTGCTACCTTAGGGTCCGCGAAATACCGCTGCAGACGAGGAGTGATCGGAAAGTACCACACCACTTTTCGAGGAGCTTTCTTCCTCTTCTTGTATCGAGTGACGCCGCACACCAGACATATGGTAGACTCCGCGTGCTCGCCCCGATAAATGATGCAATTGTTCATGCACACATGGTATTTCACGTGCGGTAAATCCAGAGGACACACGACTTTCTTCGCCTCCTCGAAACTTGTCGGGCACTTGTTCCCCTTGGGAAGACGTTCGTGCCAGAATGACATGTTCTCGTCGAAGCATGCGTCGGTCATTTTGTATTTTACCTTCATCTCCAAAGCCATGAGTGTTACTTTCAGGCGGGTATCCTCGGGTCTGCATCCTTCATACAATGGAGTAACCGCGTCTATCTCTAGTTGATCCAGCTTGGCTTTCTCTCGGGCGGAAGCTCTTGCGTTATCCGTCTGCTTGAGAAGCAGCTCTTGAATATGAGGGTCCTGCACCCAGCCCATCGATGGTCCATTGTCGTCTGCTCCTCCGGCATCTTGATCTTCATGATCATGCCCTTTGTCTACACTGGCATCTTCCTCATCATCATGTCCGGCATCTTCTACATGATGACTGTGTACAGCATCACCGTCGTGATCATGTCCTGGAGATTCTTCGTCTTCTCGCCCGCCCGAGCCGCGGTGGTTGTCTTGCTGCCCTTCCTCATTTCTTGCCCGGCCCCCATGGACGACTTCATAGTCATCTTCATCACCTTGCCACCGATAGCCATCCATGAAACCACGCAAGAGCAGGTGGTCCCGCACCTGCCCGGAATCCGGGTCCGCAATAAGGCTCTTCAGCTTGCATCTTTGACATGGACATCTTATCTCCGTCTCGTTCTTTTGAAGCATCTCGGCCTTCGCAGAGCTCAAAAACCTATTCACGATGCCTTCGGTCATCGTGCGGACCATGGTCGCCTGCGGGGTAGAGCAAAACAATATTTTAGAACCAAGAAAAAATTTGGCATGACTTTCCCTAAAAATAGGACCAAAAAGAATGCATAGTGCCAAAATTCTCACCAAAACGGAAATGAATCAACATTCCAGCAAAATATTGGCAACTATCGCATTTCAAATACCGGTACCTGCAAACACAAACATATGTGCAACACCACAAACATATGCAACACCACAAACATACATAGATCTAGCTTGGCCACAAAAAGTGCATGTGCACGTTGTTGGAGCAAGCTAGGGAGAAAAAAGTAGATCTACAACATGAAGATAGCTTGGTAATTTCAACACTTAATTTCAACACTTAATTTTGATGAATCTATGGTGCAAATGAGGTGAGGAGGAGGAGGCAGCTGACAAGCTTAGAGAAGGAGGTGGGGGGAATGAAGTGGGGAAAGTGAGTGTGTACGTGTGGCTGTCCAAAAATATCTAGCTGGTCCCAGGTTACTAATGGCGCACCACACAGCCATGCGCCATTAGTAACCCAACGTACTAATGGCGCACCACACAGACATGCGCCATTAGTAGTTTTGCAAAAAAGTAAAAAAATAATTATTATACTAATGGCGCACCGTGGCACAGTGCGCCATTACTAGTTTAAACTAGTAATGGCGCACTATGCAACAGTGCGCCATTAGTAGTTTTGCAAAAAAGTAAAAAAATACAGTAGTGGCGCACTCTATGGCTGGTGCGCCATTAGTAGTTCTAACTACTAATGGCGCACTCTGCCCGGATGCGCCATTAGTATGTTTGAAAAAATGAAAAAAAAATTGTTACTAGTGGCGCACCGTGTGCCTGGTGCGCCATTAGTGTCTTCCACACTAATGGCGCATCTCCACATAGTGTGCCATTAGTATATAGTAGTGGCGCACCACTTCTCTGGTGCGCCATTAGTGTCAATTTCATCTTCAGCCCTTTTCCTAGTAGTGAATTGTATTAACCGAAAACTTAGTACATGTGTGAATACATAGACAAACAGAGTGTCACTAGTTTGCCTCTACTTGACTAGCTCGTTGAATCAATGATGGTTATGTTTCCTAACCATAGACATGAGTTGTCATTTGATTAACGGGATCACGTCATTAGAGAATGATGTGATTGACTTGACCCATCCGTTAGCTTAGCATGATGATCGTTTAGTTTGTTGCTATTGCTTTCTCCATAACTAGGAGTCTCGAAATGGTCGAGACATAAAGATCGATATATTTGACGCCTATGTTTGTACATCGGAATGGTTCCGAGTGGTTCGGGCATTTTTCCGGAGTACCGGGAGGTTACCGGAACCCCCCAAGAGAAGTTATGGGCCTTATGGGCCATAAGAAGGAAGCACACTAGCCCACAAGGGGCTGGTGTGCACCCCTTGGGCAGGAGGCCAAATTGGAATAGGTTTGGGGGGGGGGGCTTTCCCTCTCTCCTACTCCTCCTTCCCTTCCTCTCCTACTCCAACTAGGGAAGGGGGAATCCTACTCCCGGTGGGAGTAGGACTCCCCTAGGGCGCGCCATAGAGAGGGACGGCCCTCCCCTCCTCCACTCCTTTCTATACGGGGGAGGGAGGCACCCAATGAACACACAAGTTGATCATTGATCTTTTAGTCGTGTGCGGTGCCCCCCTCCACCATAATCCACCTCGGTCATATTGTAGCGGTGCTTAGGCGAAGCCCTGTTCTGATAGCAACATCATTGCTGTAGTGTTGACGAAGCTCTCCCTCGACACTCTTCTGGATCGTGAGTTCATGGGACGTCACCGAGCCGAACATGTGCATATCGCGGAGGTGCCGTACCTTCGGTACTAGGATCGGTCGATCATGAAGACGTACGACTACATCAACCGCGTTGTCATAACGCTTCCGCTTATGGTCTACGAGGGTACATGGACAAAACTCTTCCCCTCTCGTTGCTATGCATCACCATGATCTTGCGTGTGCATAGGAAATTTTGGAAATTACTGTGTTCCCCAACATAAACGGCTGCAAGCCCCCAAAGAGTTCTCAGGTGCTATGCGGGACCCACTAGATGCCATGTCTACTAGACTCATATCGTAGGCATGACGGTATTGCTTCTGCCTGTTCGCACGCCATGCCGGCGCATGGATGTAACTTCACTTAATTCCCTCAACCGTCATGCTTCCCACGACCTTCGCCTCCCTCGTGTGGTCGCGCCCTTTGAGACTTCGACCGGCTATAAATGAGCAATTTTTCTGCCTAGTCCGCATGCAAGATACTCCCTTTGGTCCTTTTTTACTTCTGTCAACCGTTTGCAAAGTTTTTTTAACCAAATTTATACTAAAAATATCAAGATCTACAATACTGATTATAATGAGTATAAAAACTACGTTCGTATAAAAATATTGATTTGACATTGTGAATGTTGATGTACATTTTTCTATAAGTTTGGTCAAATTAGAGGTACATTGACTTTAGACAAAACCTAAATGCACAATGCAGACTAGTTCCTCCGTCCAGGTGCGTGCCATGTCCTATCTAGTCATCACAACTAGGTTAACTATTAGAGTACCACTACCTCCCTTCTACTCTTACCAAGCTAGAGGCGGTGGAATAATTTTTGTAGTGGTTTCTAGAGTCTGGACTCCATCTTCAGGACCCTTCACCGCCGCCGACAAGAATACAAGGAGATGAAACAGAAAGGAAATGAAGCTGTAATGAGTAGTTTCGTATTTTATACAGTGGCAGAGGTGGGTAAGTATCTGCTATACAGTACCTCCGGTGGCAAGGCCATCTCTCTATGCACACACATCTCAGCCGTTGGTTCCAAGTAGATCGAACGAGTCACATTGTCTAGAGGCAGACATACCATCACCACCAACTGATATTTTTATAGGAGTGGTCATGCATGCATGTGGTGTAATTAATGCATCGGTTTACACAAAAATTTGAGAAAAACGAGAGTACTAATTAAGTACTTTTGCAAACTACGGAATTAATTCCACCATTCATCATCTTCCTTGGTTGAAGAGATTTCCAAATTACGCCCTATAAACCGGAAAGGAGGGAGTACCACATTACCACCACTATGGCCAGCCTTAATCATCGCATGCAATAATTTAGTGCACCTTGAAATCTGAACCCCTGCTTGACTCTCCTTCTCCCTCCAGCAGTCCCACCACTCCACCCATTGTGGAATAAATCTGCATGCATGACTCTCCTCCCCCGCGCTCGTCCAATCTGTTGTGACCAGCAATATTTCCACCCCTTCCCTCACCCATAATTTACTCCAACAAATATGCCCATGTAGCTGCTTCAGTTACTTAACTATAGGTGCATTGGGTCACCGACATGTGGGCCCAACAAGCATATGGCCCACATGTTACTGACTCAACTGGACCTGCAGTTCAGCCAGTGAAGCTCAGTCCATATATTAGGTAGGTGTGCCATTGCTCACTGATACGTCTCCAATGTATCTATAATTTTTGATTGTTCCATGCTATTATATTATCAACGTTGGATGTTTTATATGCATTTATATGCTATTTTATATGATTTTTGGGACTAACCTATTAACCTAGAGCCCAGTGCCAGTTTCTATTTTTTCCTTGTTTTTGAGTACCGCGGAAAAGGAAAACCAAATGGAGTCCAATTGACCTGAAACTTGACGAAGCTTATTTTTGGACCAGAAGAAGCCCACGGAGCATCGGAGATGGACCAGAAGAGTCCCTGGCTGCCCACGAGGGTGGGGGGCACGCCCACCCCCTAGGCGCGCCCCCTGCCTCGTGGACAGCCCGGAGACACCCTGCCTTGTTCCCGACTCCAACACCTCTTATATAACCCAAAACTTCCAGAAGGAAACCTAGATCGGGAGTTCCGCCGCCAGAAGCCTCCGTAGCCACCGAAAACCAATCTAGACCCGTTCCGGCACCCTGCCGGAGGGGGGGATCCCTCACCTGTGGCCATCTTCATCATCCCGGTGCTCTCCATGACGAGGAGGGAGTAGTTCTCCCTCGGGGATGAGGGTATGTACCAGTAGCTATGTGTTTGATCTCTCTCTCTCTCTCTCTCGTGTTCTTGAGTCGGCACGAGCTTGATGTATCGCGAGCTTTGCTATTATAGTTGGATCTTATGATGTTTCTTCCCCTCTACTCTCTTGTGATGAATTGAGTTTTCCCTTTGAAGTTGTCTTATCGGATTGAGTCTTTAAGGATTTGAGAACACTTGATGTATGTCTTGCACGTGCTTATCTGTGGTGAAAATGGGGTATCATGTGATCCACTTGATGTATGTTTCGGTGATCAACTTGCGAGTTTCGTGACCTCGTGAACTTATGCATAGGGGTTGGCACACGTTTTCGTCTTGACTCTCCGGTAGAAACTTTGGGGCACTCTTTGAAGTTCTTTGTGTTCGTTGAATAGATGAATCTGAGATTGTGTGATGCATATCATATAATCATACCCACGGATACTTGAGGTGACATTGGAGTATCTACTTGACATTAGGGTTTTGGTTGATTTGTGTCTTAAGGTGTTATTCTAGTACGAACTCTATGATAGATTGAATGGAAAGAATATCTTCATGTTATTTTACTATGGACTCTTGAATAGATTGATCAGAAAGGATAACTTTGAGGTGGTTTCATACCCTACCATAATCTCTTCGTTTGTTCTCCACTATTAGTGACTTTGGAGTGACTCTTTGTTGCATGTTGAGGGATAGTTATATGATCCAATTATGTTATTATTGTTGAGAGAACTTGCACTAGTGAAAGTATGAACCCTAGTCCTTGTTTCAACACATTGCAATACCGTTTACGCTCACTTTTACCACTTGTTACCTTGCTGTTTTTATATTTTCAGATTACAAAAACCTATATCTACTATCCATATTGCACTTGTATCACCATCTCTTCGCCGAACTAGTGCACCTATACAATTTACCATTGTATTGGGTGTGTTGGGGACACAAGAGACTCTTTGTTATTTGGTTGTAGGGTTGCTTGAGAGAGACCATCTTCATCCTACGCCTCCCACAGATTTATAAACCTTAGGTCATCCAGTTGAGGGAAATTTGCTACTGTACGACAAACCTCTGCACTTGGAGGCCCAACAACGTCTACAAGTAGAAGGTTGTGTAGTAGACATCACTCACTATAAGTACCGCACCTCCCACGACATTCGGAAGAATGCTCACGTTCATCGCTATCTCCTCCCCCTCCCTCTCACGTCGACCACCATGTCATCCCCCCCTCCCTAGCCCTAGGAGCCCCTTGCTGCACCGCGCGGACGGTCATGCGTCGCCGTTCCGTTCCTCGCCGCCACTAGTCGATGAGGACGCGTCGCCGTTCTGTTCCTCGCCACCACTAGTCGAGGAGGATGCATCGGTGTTCCGCTCCTCGCCGCGACGCGTCGAGGTGGACGCATCGGCGTTCCCAATCTCACCAGCACGCGCGTCGGAGGACGCGTCGGCTCCCCGCTATGAGGAGAACGCCGCGCTGCCCGCCGAGCCCCCCAGCCTTGAGGAGCTTTGGAAAGAAATGGATGTCGCCTTGTGGGAGGCTTTGCCTCCGGCAGAGCGCGCCAAAATAGAGGCGGAGAAGAAGGGCGAGGAAGAGAAGCGCGCCGCGGGGCAAGCTGGCTGGCAGGCCTATGTCGCGGCTGAGAGAGTCAGGCAATTTGCTCTTTGGTAGAAGGCTCGTGCGAGGGCCGTGAGGGTGGGGGAGGATGCTCGTGCCAAAGACCTGAGTGCAGTCAGGCCCAAGCGCCTCATCTACGCTTGGCGATATGTGGACCGGGTGCACGCTTCCAGTGAGGAGGAGTACCTGTTGGCGCCGGGTCACCACACCAGTGAGATCGCGCTCGCCCGCCGGCAATCTGCCAATCAGCATCTCGCGATTTGCGAGGCCGAGGAAGAGGCGTTGTGTCGCCGCGCTAGGAAACGGCCGCGCACCAGGGCACTCGTGGCGCGCCACATGTGCCGTGGCTTTTATTAGGAATATAATTTAGTTTCGTAAGGCGATCTTATTAGTTTTGGGATGCAAATGATAAATCCCGAACGCTCGTGAATTACTAGCGTCCTTAATGAAGCATGTAAAAGGAAAAGTTTGGAAACCTTGTGTATCCGTACACATTTTGCAAGTACGTGCATATTCACATGCACTAACATTTTATTAGTTAAATCTTTGGTCTAAATTTAGCACAAATTACAATGGTGACGAATAAACCAGGACGGAGGTACTAGTAGTCGTTTAGAAGCCCAAATAAATGAGTGAGGCGCCTTAATGTTACTCTCTACTATGACTAGTCTTATGGGAAAAGCTGGGGAAGAGACAGCTTATTTTTTAAGCCGCCAAAAGAACTGGCCCTAGGAGTGGTAGATAGGGATACTAGGAGTAGTATCTAGGGATCGAGTGTGCGAAATGAACCAGAGAAAGTAAATGCAGAGAGATGAAATGCAAAAAAGGCGGAGGGATGTGATGGTTGCTTGTCCGTTTATTTTACCAGGCCACTTATTACTGGGAGTGGTTGGGTTTTGTGATATGATGGCTTTACTGGCACGCCACGAGCGGGGTGGGACTCGCGTGCAGTGCCACCCTCTATACTAGTACTACATCGGTTGTGGTTTATTAGTCCCCCATTGAATTTGACTGAATATTTAACTGACAAAATGTTAGTGCATGTCAACAAAAACTATATCTTTGGACTCATATTTGAACATAGTTTTCAAGGATATAATTTTAGGTGACATGCATCAGCATTTATCATACTATATATATTGTTAGTTCAATTTTTGGTCGTACTAATCTAATCTATAGTAAGGTGCCCATGCGTTGCACGGAACAGTGAAATACATTGATCGGGGAGTTGTTTATTTTGACAAAGGATGCGGGGGTCATCTCATGTGTAACGGGTATCGATAGGTTTCTTCGGATATTATTTCATCTCTAGAACTCACAAACATCCGGGTGAAATAGATTAAAAAGTATCTTTTGCAAACAAAAGCGTTCAACTATTCAACCTACATCCAAAACTTGTGAAGAAATAACACTTATTGTGCTTTGCAAGAAATGATCTTTAAGAATTAGTTTTTGAGTATCGATTGTTATACATGTTGGCTACAGATGACATGGCACTTTCTCATAGTCAACAGTTGGCTATACTGTAAAGTATTAACCATGCCCTTATACACCTAGACGGAGGGATTAAATCAGGATGACTTGGAACCGGGCAAAGAAGATGTAAGAAATGGTTCATCATAAGTCCTTTACCAGTACTGTAGTAAAAATTTCATACATGGAAGATTCTAGAGTAAACCATAAATGGATACACTTTTATTCATGCGCGATACTCCAATAGAGCAAGATCATGCATGGAAGTCTCCACATGCTTAGACAGCGGATTACATTGAGCGAAGACTAATGATCAACATTTAAGTTGGTAATGCATATGTCCAGGTGAACCTCCTTGGAGTCCCCATGCACCACGTTGGGGGGAATCATATGTAGCGATCCGACCTCAAATGGTCAAATCTCTGTATATAAGTGTCATCCCTGGATCAGTAATGTTGACACACATAGTACTCAAGGATTTATAGCAGAGTGCAATCACACACTTATTACATCGAATGTCTCAAAAGAGAACACTTATTACAATAATATGGCTGAAGGCCATCTAAAGAATATAACACCAGAAGCTTCGAAGGTAAAATGAGTCCATCAACTCCAACATCATAGCTAAGTGCATGACAACGACCTAGCGCACCTTACTCTTCGTCTGAAAACTCTGCAACATAATACGTTACAGCCTGTGTAGGTCAACACATGGAATATGCTGGGAAAATAACACTATAAAGCAATGAACATGTAACAGCTAAAACTATATGCATATTTGGCTGGTGGAGGCTCTATGGTTATTTTTGCAGAAAGCTAGTTTTTCCCTACAACAAAGGAATATATTTTATTTAACTACAAGTTTGTTGAAAACATTGAGAAGGTTCCTCCAACTCAATCCCAAATTAAATAATCATCAAACCAACAAATTAATTAAATAGAGTGATGAGATCAGATCAAGAATTCAAGTACCAGATACTCAAGATGTCCATAACCGGGGACATGGCTAACCATGATTAGATACACTCTGCAGAGGTTTGCGCACTTTTCCCCATAACCGGGGAAATGTTTGCGTATATCTGAAAGAATCAACACTGGAGCTGTAACCAAACGTTTCTTCAACTCCTGAAAATTGGCCTCACAATCTTCGGTCCATTTGAACTTGGTGTCCTTCTTCAACAACTCTGTCATGGGTTTCACAATCTTGGAGAAATTCTCAATGAACCTTCTATAATATCCTCCGAGTCCCAGAAAACTACGGTTCTCTCCGACTGAGGTGGGTGCCAACTACTCAGTGACAGACTGAACCTTGGTAGGGTCTACAGCTATACCTTCTCCGGATATAACATGTCCAAGGAATCCAACTTCCTTCAACCAAAACTCACATTTGCTAAACTTGGCATATAGCTGATTTTCCCTGAGCTTCTCGAGAACTAATCGCACATGTTCCTTGTGTTCCTCTTCATTCTTTGAGTACACCAAAATATCATCAATGAATACCACAACAAACTTATCCAAAAACTCCATGAATACCTTGTTCATCATACTCATAAAATAGGCAGGGGCATTAGTCAATCCAAATGACATGACCTTGTACTCATATAGCCTGTACGTTGTGGTAAAAGCTGACTTAGGTATATCCTGTTATTGGATCTTCAACTGGTGGTATCCTAATCGAAGATCAATCTTGGAGAACACTTTAGCTACTTGCAACTGGTCAAACAAATCATTGATCATCGGTAGTGGGTACTTGTTCTTGATCGTTACTTCATTCAACGCCCGATAATCAACAACCATTCTTAACAATCCATCCTTCTTCTCAACTAAGAGCACTGGGGCTCCCCACGGTGATGAACTTGGACGGCTATAACCTTTGTCCAATAACTCCTTAATCTCCTCGAGATCATTTTCGGGCATCCGATACGGTCTCTTCGATATTGGTCCGGTGCCTAGCAACAACTCTATCAAAAACTCTATGTCTCATCTGGGGGCATGCCTGGTAGTTCCTCTGGAAATACATCCGGGTAATCCTTCACAACAGGCACTTCTTCCTGAACAACTCCCGAGAGGGAATTTACTTGGGTCCACCTTGGCGCATGCCTGGATACATACTTGATCCTCTTTCCTTCCGGGGTGGTGAGTAAAATTGACTTACTAGTACAATTGATGTTTCCTCCATACTTCGATAACTAATCCATGCCTAATATTATATACAATCCTTGGGACTCCAAAATTATTAGGTCTGAGGGCAAAACGTGGCTACCAATGGTTAGGGGTAACCGATCACACCATCGGTTGGCCATATACTCTGCTCCTAGTGAGCTTACTAACATGGGTGACCTAAGGCTAAGGTTGGCAACTTAAACTTGTCCACAAATCCCCTTGATATGTATGAATGCGATGAACCAGTGTCAAAAAGAACGAGAGTAGTAAATGACTTAATCAAAAAATCACCGATCACTGCGTCAGGCTGTTCTTCAACCTCCTCCACATTCATGTGGTTCACCTGACCTCTGCTGAAAGGGTTTGGCTTCTTCCCTGAGCTTCCATTGCCATTTCCATTCTTTGGTTCAGGGCATTCAGTGGCGTAGTGTCCAGTCTTCCCGCACTTGAAACAAGTAATGTGACTTAGATCCTTCCTGGAGGGTGTTGCTCGGTTGGAATGGTTCTGTCCGTTGTTTCCTCCATTCCCATTCCCATTCTTAGGGCCACTGTGGTTATGCATACTCCCTCAATTATGAGTATGGCCTCCATGGTTATGAGTGTGTCCTCCCGAGTTCGGGGTAAAACAAGGCTTCTGCTGAGCTCCAGAATTGTACTTCCCTTGTCCATACTTCCCTTTGCGGCTCTCTATCTGTTGCTGCTTGCCTTCAATCATAAGGGCCCTATTTACGAAATCTTGGTAGTTATTAAATGCTGCCACCATCAACTGCATACTCAGCTCGTCATTCAGCCCTTCCATAAACTTCTCCTGCTTCGTGGCATCTGTGGCCACGTCATCTGGGGCATAGCGAGCTAACTTACTAAACTCATCCACGTACTGCCCCATAGTACAATTTCCCTGGCGTAAGTTGCGAAACTCACGCTTTTTCATACTCATTGCTCCAGTTGAGACATGGGCTGTACGGAAAGCTTGCTGAAACTGATCCCATGTGACATTGGCTATGGGAAAAGTGGCTTTGTAATTCTCCCACCATGACGCTGCGGGTCTATCCAATTGATGTGCGGCAAAACTCACCTTCTCAGCATCTGTGCAACCTATGGTGGTCAGCTCCCTTCCAATCTTGCGGAGCCAGTCATAGCAACAATTGGCTCGGTGCTACTGGAAAACACCGGCGGAGTCAACCTTAGAAAACAGGCTAAGTTGTCAACTGGAGGTGGTGGCGGTGGGTTGTTATTGTTGTTGTTGTTGTTGCCTTGGTTCTGGATTAGTAGTTGCATCAAGGCATTCTGCTGTTGGATCAACTGGGTGAGCTCCGGTGGGAAGACAAATCCAGGGTCACGTCTCGGAGGCATCTGATAGGTTTAGAGGGGAGAGATTATAATAGAGTGAGGTCTAAGGAGAAAATCACTACCCATATGCACATGAGACAAACACATTCATATCACACCACTCAATTCAAATAGGGCATACAATCGATCTAGCTACTGTTACAAAATACTCGGACTACTACTATATACATGGGGGAATACTACTGATAATATGGTGGTTGACTAAAAATTTTGATCGGAAGAAGACTCCATGATATCTGCTCCAGCTTCGTATTCATAATCATCATCACTGTCGGGGTCGGAGTCGTTGTCGCCGATGATGATGTAGTCTTTGGGATGGTCGTGACCGCCTGGCACAGGGTCTCCCATGAATATTCCTAGCTTCTTCTTCAGGTCTTCATTCTTCTCCAGTAGTACTGCAATTTCCTCTTCGTATCCATCGCGTGTAGACTTGAGTTCCTCTTCTAGCTCCATGTTCCTGGTCATCACCTTCTTCAGGTATATCATGCTGGCGCACATCTAGTTCTCCTGATGACGAATGTGCTGGTTCAACTCCTGGATGTAAGCTGCAATGGACTTGTCCTTCCTGGTGCAAATCATCTCCCATTGCTCATCTCGGTGTCCACATATCTGGTAGATCGTGTCCTTAAGATCATTGTGGTAAACTTCGCCGATGCGTCCCATGGCGATGTGAGCTGCCATGCTCTTTCCTAAACTCCAGGTTGGTGCATCAAAGGAAAACTCTATGGGCTCCGTAACTGGTGTGAATGTCCTTCCTGGAACATGTACTCGAATGGTCCCGTGCTCTTCTTCCGGTAGAGTGGCGGTGTAGGTCCCGGTGAAGCTTGGTATTCCGATGTTCAGATATCTAGTAGCCTCCTTCAAGTATCATCCAAAAGGGGTCCGTCATCTATAGAGTAGAAAGTGGAGAAGAGTCAGAAATGAGTAGAGAAGAGTGTCCTATGGTTCATCTTAGTGGTCGCGTCCTACAGTCAGCGTGTGCATATGTCCAGGTGAACCTCCTTGGAGTCCCCATGCACCACGTTGGGGGGGGGGGAATCATATGTAGCGATCCGACCTCAAACGGTCAAATCTCTGTGTATAAGTGTCATCCCTGGATCAGTAATGTTGACACACATAGTACTCAAGGATTTATAGCAGAGTGCAATCACACACTTATTACATCGAATGCCTCAAAAGAGAACACTTATTACAATAATATGGCTGAAGGCCATCTAAAGAATATAACACCAGAAGCTTCAAAGGTAAAATGAGTCCATCAACTCCAACATCATAGCTAAGTGCATGACAACGACCTAGCGCACCTTACTCTTCGTCTGAAAACTCTACAACATAATACATTACAGCCTGTGTAGGTCAGCACATGGAATATGCTGGGAAAATAACACTATAAAGCAATGAACATGTAACAGCTAAAACTATATGCATATTTGGCTGGTGGAGGCTCTATGGTTATTTTTGCAGAAAGCTAGTTTTTTCCTACAACAAAGGAATATATTCTATTTACCTACATGTTTGTTGAAAACATTGAGAAGGTTCCTCCAACTCAATCCCAAATTAAATAATCATCAACCCAACAAATTAATTAAATAGAGTGATGAGATCAGATCAATAATTCAAGTACCAGATACTCAAGATGTCCATCCTAGGGAGACTTCTAACCATGATTAGTTTATACACTCTGTAGAGGTTTTCGCACTTTTCTCCACAAGACTCGATCTCCTCCGTTGGATTTCTCGCACTGCATGGTGTTTGAGAGATGGATGACCGAGACACAGTCTTTCAGAAGCATTAAATCTTTACTCTGGGTAGACAATACCACCTACATCCCCTACATTTGCTAGCCTACCACTGAAAGAGGTCACACAACATACTCAACTATGCTAGAGCCCATAATGGCTTGTGGCTGCACACGTAAGTTTCCAGCATGAACAATCTTATGATCCCTTTGAGCCTGGGTGGCAAACCGTAGCATGATCACACGGGTACTCCAGGATATCCCAGGACAACACTGGATTGCTCCAGGTGCCCAGGCAACCACTTGGTGCTCCAGGGTGCCTCAACCAATCCACCCAGATGTGTATTAAAGTAGCCACCTTAAGTTTAATCATTAATCAAAACTCTCACATCTGTCATGGATCACTCAAACCAAACCATGTCTACAAGCATAGCATAGCGATATAAGCATAACGTAGAAGTAACTCCCAGGGTTTGAAATAAAGACAGTAGGTTCTACCTCACCAACTACTTCCTAGTACCCACAGGTTATACAGATCCTACTCATGCAATGTTTGAGGATTGAAACTAATGCATAAAACTGGGTAATAAAGGGGTATGATCAAAGTGTTACTTGCCTTGCTGACGATCAAAAAACCCTAGTGACTCGTAGTAGCACGCTTCGCACTCCAACTCTATCGTGAACAAAGAATAGCATACATAAGCACTCAAGCATAAAATGCAAGGGTAGAACTCAAATAAAAAGATCCAAATTGAAAGTTCAACTGAAGAGCTTCGATTTGCAAAAAGTATCAACCAAATCGAAGCAACGAAATTCAAATTACAATCAAAAGAAGTTCAAAATCAAATCTGCTTGAAACCAAATTTTAAATTGTCGAAACCATGTTCAAGTTGATTATCTCGAAAGAGGGGAAAAACACGACGATTTTGGTGTTCGTTTCACTAGATTTGGACAAGCGAGCAAAAAGTTGCGAGGGTTTGAAGATCAGGGACTAATCTGTGAGAAAAGTATTCATGGATAGGTCCCCGGCCGAAAATAATATAAAAGAAGAAGCCTAACAAACGAACGTTTGCTAAGACTACCTAACTAACGAACGTGTTCGCTAAAACGAACTATACAGAAAACGTTCGCTAACTAGGAACCCCAAAAATATAAAACTGATCTAAACCGTTGAACTGAAAAGAAAACCGACAAAACCCTAAAAAACCGATCTAGGTTTTATACCTAAAACCGGCAAAAAACTGGCGGGCGGCGGCGGTTTCCGGCGAACGGCGGCTTTGGTGGCGGCGACGCGGTTGCAGGGCAGGGCGGCGCGGCGTCGGGCGGGTTGCGGGCGGCGACGTTGCAGCAAGCGATGGCGGTGGCTCGGCGGCGGCGCTGCGGGTTGCGGCGGCTAGCTGCGGTTGCGGGTTGGAGTGGGGGAGGAAGCAGCGGGGTGGGGCGGTATATAAAAGGCGAGGGGGGGGCAACGGGCCTTACGGGAGGGGCGGTGGCGGCTCGTGTCCGAGCCGGACACGACGGCGGAGCTCGGGACTCCTGTCCCCAGTCAGAGAGGGAGGCGGTGGCGCGCCGGCCTGCTCGGCTAGGCCTTCGGTCGAGTCGGGCGGGTAGTTTTTTTTAAATAATTTTTTGCCCGAAGAAAATCCTAATAAAATATAAAAAAAATTCGAAATGTATGAGAAATATTTTTCATTGTCTAAACCTATTATTTAGAACAAACCTATAATTTTTCTAATTCAAATAAAATAGCAAATAAAATCCAAATAAAATATAAATTGATTTTAAAGTTTTCTTCCCCAATATTCCTTTCTTTTGAAGAAGTCATATTATCTTCTCTCTTTTATTTTAAATATTGGAAATAATTGGAGAGAAAAAATAAGAAAATCAAATTGATCCTCTTTTGAGATTTGAGAAAATTCAAATATGAAATTTGTGAAACCTCCAACTCTCTCCTTGGGTCCTTGAGTTTCTTAAGATTTCTAGGATCACAACCAAAATGCAAATAAAAATGTGATATGCATATGATGGCCTATGTATAACATCCAAATTGAAAATTGGGATGTTACATCATACCATGCGTCTTCCATGTCCACATCGGGGGGAAGGTCCCAGCTCGGCATAGTCCTAGTCAGCTTCCTGTAGCCAGTGTCGCCGACCACGTAACTCGGAGGGGTAGTAACAGTGAGCACGCACCCGTACATCTGCCTCGTGTCAGTGTCAGCGTCAGCGGCATCACCCCTGACGCACACTACAGAGATGGGGCAGCGGCCTGCACGGGCCTCGCCGGTGCCCACGATCAAGAGGAAGACACTGTCGTCCTCCTCCGAGACTAGCAGGCGGCGGTGATCCTCCAACGACTCCATCATGGTGAATGGATAGCACGTCTCGTACTTGATGTTCTCTGCCAAGGGCTAGTAGTGATAGACGGACGACTTCGTGAGGTGATGCACAAGGTCCGCCGGTGATCCCCAAAACGGCATCGGGTACTCATACCAGTAGACAAAGGGACCCTTGGAGGCATCGACCAGGCCGTCCATGAAACGGGAGTGGCTGTAGGGGACGGTGCGCCAGTTGAATATATGAACAAGTTACTACGAGATTTAGTCTGGATAAGAACAAAATAAATCATGATGGCTATAACAAAGATTAAACTAATCATGGGGACTAGCATAGTAGATGAACAGACCAAATCTAGGACACATACTGGAAACATGAATTCTACAACAATTTCGAATCGGAAGGACAGAAACACATATGGTGCAACGGGAGCAGCATTGCTGGCGTTGAGGTTGTCGCCAATGTCGTTGAGTAAGAGGTTGCCGAGGTCGGGGAAGAAGTTGTCATCGGTGAAGTCGTCACTGCCAGCAGTCGCGAGAGTGCGCTCCCCAAATTTCAACAGCGCCCGCCGAATGGAGCGCAGGAGGGAGTGGCTGGGAGCAATGCTACACGTACAAATAACTACAACGTTTATAGGGAAGGATTAACTTGTGTGTTTGTGATTGGTCAATAGGTTGTGGAGCCGTCCCACTCCCCTGAAAATCAGGGGGAGGGCAAAGTTTGTGATTGGTCAATAGATAAAAAGAGTCTGTAAAACCATGTAATTGTTTGTAGGTCTAGCATTTTTGGTAGGGGAGGTTGCGACGGCCAAACCTCCCCGCATGAGTAGCACACAAAGCAGTAGATGGTGCTCCTCCCTAGTCTCTATCTCTACTCTTATCTCTATCTCTACTACTCTTCTTTCTTTTTTATAATATACTAGTAGCTGTCAAATCAAATAGTACTGAGCCGCACGCTGCACACCCGGCTGAATACACCTCCTCGCCTCCATTAAACCCCCCGGTAAACCCGCAAGCAAACCGAGAAACCTACTCCGGCCCGCGGGAGTAGATTTGCCAGTTGCCGTTGGAGAATAATAGAGTCACATCCAATCCATTTGAGTTAATTGCGTGTATGATTCTCCCTCTATAAAAATTTATTTGCATCCTTAATTTTGTATTCTAAGTACTCTATGGGTTCCACTGTCAGTACAGTGTACATTACTTGCATTGAAGTTTGTAACTATTTTGGATTAGAATATACTAATCCTCCAGTGCTAGTAGTAGAGCAGAGTCCTACTCAACTACTACTCCAGTCAAGCAAGTTAGGGGATAGTAGTAGGTACTATAGGGAGTACCAGTATTGTGATCACTCAAGCAAGTTGTCTGGCATCGATATGACACTACGCTGCCGGTACGTGTCTCGTAAGTCAAGCGGCGTGCTATAGTCATCATCACCTATCCACTTCCCGCATCACATATTCACTTCTCCATCCTTGTCCGCACATAATCGTCCAATCTTCCATCCCTGCTAAGGCGCCTCCCCCCTCTTCCGAAACCTAAGCAATAACAATGGCAGAACCGAGCAGCGTCCGCCGAAAGAGTGGCTGGAATTCGCTCCCCACAGAGGTAATCAAGCTCATTGTTTCACGTGTGGACAATCTCAGTACCATACCACTCGCCGCGTGCTCGTCGGGGTTGTACCATTTACTCAAAGCCCGTAGGCCGGAGCTTTTTAAGCCAGCTCCTTGCTTGCTGATGCCGCGTGTCACGTAGCATAACGATCGTAGGGTGGTGCTTCCTCTTGAGCTTGCGTTGGTTTTCCCTTGAAGAGGAAAGGGTGATGTAGCACAGTAGCGTAAGTATTTCCCTCAGTTGTGAGAACCAAGGTATCAACCCAGTAGGAGGTAACACACAAGTCCCCTAGTACCTGCGAACCTCACAACCAACATGATAAAGGGGTTGTCAATCCCTTCATGGTCACTTACAAAAGTGAGATCTGATAGAGATAATAAGATAAATATTTTTGGTATTTTTGTTGTATAGATTGGAAAATAAAGATTGCAAAATATAAATTGATAGGAAAATAATATGATGGAAGATAGACACGGGGGCCATAGGTTTCACTAGTGGCTTCTCACAAGATAGCAAATTCTACGGTGGGTGAACGAATTACTGTCGAGCAATTGATAGAAAAGCGCATAGTTATGAGAATATCTAGGCATGATCATGTATATAGGAATCACGTCCGCGACAAGTAGACCGAAACGATTCTGCATCTACTACTATTACTCCGCACATCGATTGCTATCCAGCATGCATCTAGAGTATTAAGTTCATAAGAACAGAGTAACACATTAGGCAAGATGACATGATGTAGGGGGATAAACTCAAGCAATATGATAAAAACCCCATCTTTTTATCCTCGATGGCAACAATACAATACATGCCTTGCTGCCCCTGCTGTCACTAGGAAAGGACACCGCAAGATTGAACCCAAAGCTAAGCACTTCTCCCATTGCAAGAAAGATCAATCTAGTAGGCCAAACCAAACTGATAATTCAAAGAGACTTGCAAAGATATTTAAATCATGCATAAGATATTTCAGAGAAGAATCAAATATTGTTCATAGATAATCTTGATCATAAACCCACAATTCATCGGATCTCGACAAACACACCGTAAAAAGAATTACATCGAATAGATCTCCAAGAGAATCGAGGAGAACTTTGTATTGAGATCCAAAGAGAGAGAAGAAACTATCTAGCTAATAACTATGGACCCGAAGGTCTGTGGTAAACTACTCACACATCATCAGAGAGACTATGGTGTTGATGTAGAAGCCCTCCGTGATCGATTCCCCCTCCGGCGGAGCACCGGAAAAGGTCCCAAGATGGGCTCTCATGGGTACAGAAGGTCGCGGAGGTGGAAAAAGGGTTTCGTGGTGCTCCTGGATGTTTTCGGGGTATATAGGTATATATAGGAGGAAAAAGTACTTCGGTGGAGCTGCGAGGGGCCCATGAGGGTGGGGGGCGCGCCTCCCGCCTAGGCGCGCCCCCTGCCTCGTGGCCTCCTCGCTTCTTTCTTGACGGCCACTCCAAGTCTCCTGGATCACGTTTGTTCCAAAAATAAGTCTCCCGAAGGTTTCAGTTTGATATGCCTTTTCTTTGAAACACAGAAATAGGCAAAAAAATAGCAATTTGCACTGGGCCTTTGGTTAGTAGGTTAGTCCCAAAAATAATATAAAAAGGTATATTAAAGCCCATTAAACATCCAAAACATATAATATAATAGCATGGAACAATCAAAAATTATAGATACGTTGGAGACGTATCAGGTGGCGAGCATCAACCATCTTGACTATGATCCGATCCCCGTCACCCTCAACTACATTAGCGATATGTATTGGGTCGGCATGAACACGTCTTGCATGGTGCTTGTCGACGGTGGCGGCAGCTGGATGCTCGTGGAGGTGTACACCCGGCGATTGATCCCCCTTCCTTTGATTAACACTGCACTGCTTTGGCACCACGGCCTAGAATACTCAGAATATTACAGTAGCCAACATGACACCAAGTTTGATTTGCTCAAGGTTGTAATCTGCCAAGTGCCCACAAGATCTGCGAATTATAAATAATTCAGGGTAATTGCGTTCTTCAACTGCGGTCTCGCCTATCTAACAGGTCACTACGGTAAGTGGATAAATCTGCACGTCCATCGCAGGATTATACATTCGCCATGGTTCTCTGATGCCATTTAACACAAGGGCTTCATTTACACCGTCGACTCCTTCCATGGCTGGACGTATTGCTGGCCTACTCCAGTCATCGCTGCAAACGGCTGTTACAAAAGTATGTTACTTTCCTATGATATCATGATGGCTTGCTTATATTACTGTTAACATTTATTGAAAAAATATTCATGGTCATAACATGTTGTTCTTAAGATTGACTAAATTAAGAGCCCTTTTTATTTGACTCCAACTTGATGTGATGTTGTAGGCCGCCTGGTGTCCCTACCCTTCTTAATCCCAGAACCTTTCGACGAAAAGTGGTATGGCAGTTGCAGGTGGTTCCTGGCTCAATCAGACAACTGCGAATGATTGATGATCGTTCGCATGTACCAGACATGTTGTTTCACGGAATACAATCACAGTCACTGCAAGGTCTTTGAGTAGGACCCCAGCTTCTCTGGGCCTTCAAGAATTTTTGACTGGAGGCTGGTAAGTATCCTTGGTACACACTCTCTGTTTCTCGGACTGAATTATCCGATTAACCAGGAGATAATCGACGGCAAGGATCATGATGGCAGCGCGGTTTCGTTCATCAGGCAAAACTGTGTGTACACAGCGTACCATGCGTCTCCGCATGCACCATACCCTGATATGTGCCGCCACACTCTGCAACCCAAAGTAGGAGAGAGGGTTGCAAGTATTTGACTTTGACTTCTGGCTGGAGTTTCCCCTTCAGACACCCATCTGGTTCAAACCGTCAGCCAATCTCCACAGCTTAATAAATAGTAATGTCTAACTGAGCTAGTTAGTTAGATGCGTGTAGTTGGTGTAGTAGGATATTTATTTAGTTTGATGCATACACTTGTTCTTTTTTGGTATCCCTTTTGTAATGATGGCTGATGTTTGGTTTGGAAGAGAGAGTTGTCTGTTGGTTGAATAAATGTGTTGTTAGAACGACAAACACAATGTTTTGGAAGTCGTTGCACAGTCCGGTCCTTTAGTGCCCCGTACCGTATGTAGCGCATACTATTTTTTGTAGGAACACATTTTCCACTTGTTGATAACATGCAACACACTGATGAAGGCCCAATAGAGGAGCCCATAATTAACTGGAAGGGAGGCTCTCACATGAATCCGGCCCAGGTACATGCTCATGGTCCCGTAAACATAAATAAGTAAATAAATAAAGCTAAATGCTCATGCACCAGTTCTTTATGTTCACGATTTAACAGGAGGATATTATTTCCTATGATAGTGTCATTACATTCGGTTGATATAATTCTTAGGCAAAGATAGCAACCAATCTTCTTTCTCCCACCATTTTCTTCCTGCAACCAGCGGACCAATGCAAATCGTAGTCAATGTCGTAAATAGTTCCGGTCCATTTTTATTTTTCAATAAGAATGTCCAACCCAACCCAGCACATTGGCGACAACACTTTATCCTCCGCCTTGGTGCGCTCACCGCGGCGCCGCCAGCCGGCCCTATCAACATAGTGAATCGGGAGAGGACTGTAGATGTGAGTATGACAGTATGGACCCACCAGGTCCACTCCCGAACACAAGCAAAGCGCCTCTTTTACTACTCAGATGCACCCCTTGTTTTTTAATCTTTCCACCCTGCTGATATCTGGGACCCACATCATTTTCAACGTATAGTCAATTAACGACAGGATTGCACAATTTTTTGATGATTTGTTCGGAGGAGCAGGCTATAAACTGGGTTGTGCGGTCTCTGTGGCCTACCTAACAACATGACCAGCCCAACAGTTTTTTCTTTGGGAAAATAGGTAGGCCACTATTTCTTTGGAAGAATACCCAATCTAGGCCTATTTGTTTTCTCTGACTTACTGGGCTGCATATCTTTCATGACGAGGAGAGATGCATTCCGGCCTGGCCAAAGTTTCTGTTTCTGCACGGCACATACCAACAAGCAATCTAAACATCCTAAAGGCAAATCTTGGCACATTATATTTATAATAAAATGGAATTGTACAAGGTGATACTTATTTTTTTGAAAAGTTTTTGCAATTCAAGATTCACAAAGTTTCCATGGGCATGAACAAATTTCAAGGCAAGGTCCCGCTTCCACGGTGCTCGTCTATCTCACTTTCACTTTTCTTTTTGTGAAGTTTTAAGTTCCCCTCTATTTGTTTAAACTTTATAAAAGCACTCAATAGAAATAAACGACTCTCTAAAACTTCTGGGTTGTCTCCCTGGCAGCGCTTTCTTTAAAGCCATTAAGCTAGGCATAAAGTGCTCAAGTAATGAATCCACCCGGATCCCAAGGTATATCAAAGCCAATTTTAATTAACAATGATTTGGCATTTAGTAATGAGCACAAAGCAACATATATCATGCAATGACGAAGTCTAACTCTCTTCCTATGCATCGGCATGTCATAAAAGAACAATTCATGCACATCAAGTAAAGGCCAATACATAGCATACGCAGTTTCTTGCAATTTTATCATGTTGGTAACATAAAGTGGCGGAGATGTAGTTCCTCTCTCGTAATAAGTGCAATTAGGAGCAGCAAGCACATGCATATTATATTCATCAAAATCATCATGTGTAGTAGCAAAATGCAACCCATCAACGTAATCCTTAACAAGAGCAAACTTCCCCGATATAGTGTTGTTTGAAGAATTAAAAATAATAATAGGACTCTCGTGTGTGGGTGCAATAGCAAAAATTTAATTCTTAACATAAGGAACAATAGCAAGTTCATCTCCATAAGAAAAATTCATATTGGTATCTTGGCCACAAGCATAGCAAGCATCAAGTTCATCAAAAAGAGATATTTCAAAAGAATCAACGGGACCATAGCAATTATCATAGCAATCATCCTTTGGTAAGCATGAAGGGACATTAAATAATGTATGAGGAGGGTTACTCTCATTAGAAGGTGGGCACGAGTAGCTAATCCGCTCTTCCTCCTTTTGTTCTTCACTCTCCTCATCATCTTTTTCATCCAATGAGCTCACAGTTTCATCAATTTCTTCTTCCATAGACTCCTGCAAAATATCAGTCTCTTCTTGGACAACGAAGATTTTCTCAATAAATTTATCAATATCGGAATTATATTTATAATTATCATAGCAATATTTAAGGATGGAAAAATTTTCAGGTATATAAACATCATCATCAAAAGCTTCATATTTTAAAAACAAAGATTCAATTTCATAAGCACCCTTAAAAGTAACAAATTCGTCTATTTGTTCCACATCATAGTAATCATATATACCATTAGCATAGGAAGCTAAGGTTTCATTGTCATTAAATTTGCATGAAAGGGCAAGGTGTGGAGCATTTATCCTAGAGCAACAAGTAAAATCATATTTCAAGCATAAATCCCGAGCATACCAATGCAACATATAAAATTGATCCCATAAAAGTTTCCCTTTTTGTGTCAACCGATAATACTAAATTATTCACATTGATCCAACATTACTCCCATTATCATGTTGAATGGGGTTTTCTCAGGATTATCAAAGTAGTGCATAATATTTTTCACATAATGAGCATCGAGGATTTTAGGAGGTTCCCCATCTCCATGAGTAGCAAGTACCACTAATGTTTTTGGTGTTTCGTGTTCCATATCCATAACTAAAGATAGAGAACAACTTAGAATAGGAAATAACAACTACTTAGTTATAAAGAAAACAAGCACACCTGAGAATATTCACCCCACGTTATTGCTCCCTGGAAACGGCACCAGAAAGTTCTTGATAACCCACAACTATAGGGGATCGTTTGTAGCCTTCTTCGATAAATAAGAGTGTCGAACCCAATGAAGAGCTAAAGGTAGAACAAATATTCCCTCAAGTTCTACCGACCACCGATACAACTCTACACACACTTGATGTTTGCTTCACCGGAAACAAGTATGAAACTAATTTGCAAGAATAAAAGTAGAAGTACTTTGTGAGAATAAAACTACGAATAAATTTCAAGGTAATAAAAGTGGATAGCTTTTGTCAACAAGAAAGTCATTTGTCCCTAGGCAATCGATAACAAGTACCGGTAATCATTCTTGTAATTTTATATGAGGGAGAGGCATGAGCTAACATACTTTCTCTACTTGGATCATATGCACTTATGATTGGAACTCTAGCAAGCATCGCAACTACTAAATATCATTAAGGTCATGAAACCCAACCATAACATTAAGTATCAAGTCCTCTTTACTACCATATGCCATAACCCACTTATCCGCGTATAGGCTGCTGTCACCCCCGTAACATTGACAATAAGCAAACCGTGAACATATTGCAACACCCTACAATGGGGGCCCCTCATGTTTGCGCGAGACAGGGGGCACCTTAGGACAGCACCACAAATAAAATATACAATCATAGCAACTAAGATCACGATTAACCCATAGGACAAAACGGATCTACTCAAACATCATAGGATAACCATAGATCATTGGAAAATAATATATGGAGTTGAGCACCATGTTTAAGTAGAGATTACAACGGGGATAAGGGGTGTTACACCGCTACATGGAGGGGGAGAGAGTTGGTGTTGATGGTAGCAAGATTGTTGATGTAGATCGTCGTCACGATCCTAGCACCGGCGGCACTCCAGCGCCACTAGGAGAGAGGGGGAGAGAGCCCCCTCCTTGTTCTTCTTCTTCTTCCTTGGCCTCCCCCTAGATGGGAGGACAGTTCCCCCTCTGGTCCATGGCCTCCATAGCGGCGAAGGGGCAGGAGCCCCTCTGAGATTGGATCTCCCTTTCTGTTCTCTTCTGTTTTGCATTCCCCAGATCTGGCCGAAAACCGTTTCTTATATTCCGAGAGATCCGTAACTCCGATTGCACTGAAATTTTAACACGATTTTTTCCGGATATAAGCTTCCTTGCGCCCGAAGTAGAGCTCCAACCAACGTTTGAGGATAGCACAACCCACCACCATGCTCCAGGGGCCTGGGCGTGCCCTATTGGCTTGTGGGATGTGTGGGCCTTCGTCTGCGGTGATTCCCACTCCGAAAAATCACATATATTCCAAAATAATTCTTCGTAAAATTTTATTGCATTTGGACTTCGTTTGATATGGATTTTCCATGAGACAAAAAACATGCAAAGAACAGGAACTGACACTGGGCACTGGATCAATAGGTTAGTCCAATAAATCATATAAAAAGTTGCCAAAAATATGTGAAAGTTGTGTTATATTGGTGTCGGTGTCAAAACCAGACGATCTCGGGTAGGGGGTCCTGAACTGTGCGTCTGAGGATCGAAGGTAACATGAGACAAAGGGGACACGACGTTTACCCAAGTTCGGGCCCTTTTAATGGAGGTAATACCCTACTTCTTGCTTGATTGAGCTTGATGAGTATATGGGTTACAAGAGTTGATCTACCTCGAGATCGTAATGGCTAAACCCTAGATGTCTACCCTATATGAATTCTAATAGCCTCTACGGACTAAACCCTTTGGTTTATATTGACACCGGAGGGGCCTAGGGTTGTACAGAGTCGGTTTATAGAGAAAGGAAATCATACATCCGGATGCCAAACTTGTCACCCATGGAAAGGAGAGTCCCATCCAGACACGGGGAAGGCCTTCTATAACGGCCCATCAATCCGGCCCATGCTACACGACCCGGACACCCGAGGACCCCATAATCCAGGACTCCCTCAGTAGCTCCCAAACTTGCCTTCAATGACGACATAGTATCTGGCTCATGTCTTTGGCTTTGCAAGGCGGGTTCTTCATTATATTTTGGACCAACGATAGTCCGGTGATAACCTTGACGTTTTTGTCTTTTACGACCCCCCTATCGACGCTTCAATTTCCGCCCGCCGGGCGAATATGAGCGGTCCATGTTTTTTTGCAAATAAGCCCCTCTCCGTGCTCAGACGGTATCTATATAAGGAGATGTAGATCTCCTAATGCCATCTCACATCACGCAAAAGGGAAACCGTCGAGTTTAGCCATGAACATAGCTTTCCAACATGACTGGTGCCCCAAGCTCCTCCTCGCGCCCCATGGCCCCCAAGAAGGTTATTGGCAGAGTTGCTCTGTGCCTCATCTTGAGCTAAGCCGACTCCAGATGCGGGGTTACCTCCTCCCCCCGTGGATCTAGTCTTCGTTCGAGCGGGATTATATTCAATTGGCAACGACGCGATGGCCGAGAACTTCCCCAACCCCAATAAGGAGGAGAGGGTGTGCATTGTCCCATTCCTGTTATGGGGCCTGGGATTTCCAATCCATCCCTTCCTCATGGGGTTATTGGAATTCTACGACATCCAACTACACAAGCTCACCCCACGTTCGATTTTGCACATATCAGGTTTCGTTGCCCTCCACGAGATATTCTTAGGCATCAAGGCCCATTTTGAATTATGGAGGAAGTTCTTTTGCCTCATTCCCTGCCACCTGGGAGGTTCCATATTTTAAGTGGGAGGCGCTGAAGTATCGCGCATAGCCGGATCCAGATACCTCGTAGGAACACCTAAAGAGGTATACCAGTAGTGGTCTTCGGAATGGTTCTATATGGATGACATTCCACTGCCGGATCCAGTTCGATGCGGCCTCCCTAAATTTTCCAGTGCTCGTTTATAGAAGCGCCTCAACTGGCATCCCAGAAGCCCGAAGGAAGAGGACACTACAGAGATAAAGAGATTGGTCAGCAAGGTCAGGCTGTTATCCCATACCGAACTGTCGATAGTTGAGGTTATGGCCATTGCAATAAAGAGGTGTGTCCAGCCTCTTCAATCCAGAGTAACCCCTTTATGGTGTTACAACGGAGAAGATGACGCGTCCCTCTATAGACGGAAGGGTCCGGATATTCCAGCTGAACTGGCCTCAATCTTGGCCGATCTGTATAAGGGCGAGAAGGAAGAGTTTCTCCGGTTAAACTACCGGGAGGGTTATTCCATGTACACCCCCATTGAATGGGTAATATTTTGATCATTTGTATTTATTTTATTGCTTTACAGACACTAATCAAATTTGCCCTTTGTTGCCACCAATAGTCATGGAGGAAGATGACCGAGGACGCCCACTGTCCCGCTCCCCAGCCAGAGGATCATAACCGAGATAAAGATCCTAGCTTTTGTGAGGATCCGAACATATATGTAGATTTTTATGACGGGCTATTTTATCAAGCGAGGCTTGACGGTTCGGAGGTGGCTATTACCGCCGACTACCCCCACCTCTATCCCTTCTGCATTGTGAGTATTCAAAGGGTCCTTAAAACAAAAGCCTTATCTGCATTTCTATCTCTTGTACTGACCCAGATTTTAATAGGATCGACGCTCTAGGGACCATATTTCCTTAAGGGCGGCCCCTACGCAAGGCCGTCGTTCAAAGAGAAAAGGGACTGGGAGTGTTGCGGAGACTTCACAGCCTTTCAAGAGGTACAAGTTCTCTAATACATGCCTAGGCATGAGTTCGGATTTTGAAAAGTCTCCTTTTATCCTTAACATCAGGAGGACTACGTGGCGGATGGTTGAAAAGTGCCTGATTAGCCGAATGTCCGATGATCCGGTGCCGGACTCGTCAACTAGGACGCGAGCTGATGCAATGCCAATTTTGCCTCCTCAAGAAGATTCGGATGACGTATCCATCACGAATTTCGAAGTGGAAAGCATGATGAATCACCATCGATTGAAAGAGGCTATGTGGGCTCCGGCGTTTTCCGAACAAGAGTTTACCGCACTCAGTTCGATGGATGCGTACCTTCGAGCCGCTCAAGACGGACTTGCCGGAGTGATTCAACTATTCTCGAAGGACATACAGGTAAAAGTTTATGCAATTTTTGATAGTCATGTTCCAGTAGCCCCCGAGACTTGAAGCGGTGAGTTAAACTGATTTAAGGATCTCTATCACCCGCAGGTTCTCAAAGAGAAAAATACCGCGCTGTCCTAGGAGATAGAAGCAAATCAGACACAGTTAAATGTTGCCACTGTCGAGCTAGCAGAAATGAAAAAGGGCACAACGAGTGTGTTCGGGAATAATAAACATGACAGGGGGAAATACAAACTATCGAAGAGATAGAGAGCTTAAAGGCTCAGTTATCGGCCGCTCAGAAGGAAAATGAGAAGCTGAAAGGTGGCATGTTCGGTATGTCTTCCTCTCTTATTTAGAACCATCCTTGGTGCTTATGTGTAATCCCTTAATTCAAAATGTCATGACTCTATTGCCGCAGGCCTGTTGACTGGTCGACTGGAGGAAGAAGTATCCGGATTTCAAGGCGACGTGCTCAAGGAACTGTCTGTAGTACATGCTCGGGCCCGGAAAGCCATGAAAAGTATGGTGAAGGATTTATGGCCATCTGATACCCGTCTGGAAAGTATGGAGGGCCTTGTAGACCTGTTCAAAGGTGCCCGGTGCCGATTCGAGCTATGGAAAACATCCGCTTGCCATGAAGGCGCACGAGAAGCCTGGGCTATGGTGAAGACACACTTCACTAAACTGGACCCAAATCATATGGCTCAAGTAGGACCACAGGGACCAGATGGGAAAGAAATTCCAGTGAAGTTGGTTTATGACCAAGTAATGATAGCTGTGAAGTACTCGCATGAGGATTGTAAGTTAGACAGTCTTATAGATGGAGTATATAAGGAATAGGTGTTTGTATTAGTCAACATGTACCTTTTATCCGAACATGTGAAAATTTTCTCATCGCAGGCCTTTGGCTTTTGTCCTCCAAACAAAAACTGGTGGAGTGTTTCCAGATACTTTTTTTGAAATGAAAGAAGTATGTATTATATCCAGAAACCAAGCAACCCGGTCATTGTACTCGAACCGACAAAATTTGAGTTCAGAATGTATGTCATATTACATATGTAAGAAACATCATCCACGGAAAATAGTTCCGTTAAGGGTTCCTTTCCTTGGGTCGGCATACTATGTGTACACGTGCCGGGTGTGTGATCTGTAATACGGAAAAATTGTCTCACCGTGTTTTAAAGTAGTTGCAATACTGCAACAATCTGTCATTTGATTGCCGATCAATTATTCCCTTAAGAACGCTAGCTTTCGGCTTCACCCGTCTGAGGTACATGTCTGGATAACCCAATTGTAACAATCGCAGAGGCGCTCCCTTTATGCCCTAGCCGAACAATTGGGAACGTAGGGCATAAGCACAAGAGCAAGGCAACCCATCTTGGCAAAAATTTAAGTCATAGAGGTGCATATAATGGCAAAAAGGATGTATATCAGCAAACAACACATATATTGTGAGCTCTAGGCTTGGGATAATCATAAGCTTCTACTTACATAAGCCCCCAGTCATGGTGGGGTGTGTACATTTAAGGATGTGTACCCCTCAAGTGTCTGGCTTATCCGAACATATCATGGAAATCGTACAAAAACGAGAAACAGATGAAGAGAAGAAAGAAAAGAGAACGAAAAGAAGTATGGCCGAACTTATGCGTAGAATCTTAGAAGCCGAGCCGTGTTCCATGGGTTCGGCTCTAAGCGATTATCTGATGCATTGCGAAGGCGGTAGGCTCCTCCAGTGAGAACTTCATCTATATTGAAGGGACCTTCCCATTTTGGTTTGAGCTTGTCCTTTTTCTTCTTTGAGAGGCGTAAAATGAGCTGGCCGATGTTATATGTCTTTACCCGCACTTCTCTGCTTTAGTATCGCCGAGCCTGTTGTTGATAGAATGTTGAACGGGCTTTTGCAACATCGCCTCCTCCTCCAGGCCATCCAGGTTGTCCTGCCGATCGAGCTCGGCTTCTCTCTCTTCATACATGCGCACTCGAGGTGAGTTATGAATAATGTCATAGGGCAAGACAGCCTCTGCACCGTACACCATGAAGAAAGGTGTGTATCCGGTCATGCGATTGAGCGTGGTCCACAACCCCCAGAGTATGGAATCGAGTTCCTCGACCCAATGTTTATCTGACTACCTTAGGGATCTCACTAGTCTGGGTTTGATGCCACTCATTATCAGGCCATTAGCTCGTTTTACCTGACCATTTGTTTGAGGGTGATATACTGAGGCGTAGTCGAGCTTAATTCCATTGTCAGTGATAATGTTGTGGGGACACCATAGCGGTGCATAACGCCGGATATAAAGTCGATCACCGGCCCGGCTTCAACTGTCTTTACTAGTTTGGCCTCTATCCACTTAGTGAATTTATCCACCATGACTAGCAGATATTTCTTCTTATGGCTTCCCCCTTTAAGGGGTCTGACCATATCTAGCTCGCAGACCGCAAAAGGCCAGGTAATGGGAATTGCTTTTAGGGCGGTGGGCGGCATATGACTTTGATTGGCGAACAACTGGCATCTGACACAGTGCTGTACAAGTGTCTGTTCATCTGCTCGGGCCATGGGCCAAAAGAAACATGTATCGAAGGCCTTACTTACGAGGGCCCGGGCTGCGACATGATGGCCACCGAGGCCAGCATGTATTTCGCCCAAGAGCTATCGTCCCTCCTCTTCGGAGATACATCTTTGAAGAACTCTAGTCGTACTTTTCTTGTAGAGTTCTCCTTCATGAACGTTGTAGGCTTTCGAGCATCGGACTATGCAACGGGCCTCATTCTGTTCATCAAGGAGCTCCCGCCTATTAAGGTAGGCTAGGAAGGGTTCGGTCCATGGAGCGATGACAGCCATGATTAATTGGGCGGAAGGTGTCATTTCGGTGTCCGACCCCCGATGATATCAGACTTGTGTTCGGCAACCGGGGTAGTATTGCCGCTCTCGTCCTACCATACCACGGATGGCTTGAAGAGCCTTTCCACAAAGGTGTTAGGTGGGACGGGGTCACGTTTAGCACCCATTCAAGCAAGGATGTCTGCTGCCTGATTATTTTCTCGAGCGACATGATGAAACTCGAGCCCCTCAATCCGAGCTGATATTTTGAGTATGGTATTGCGGTATGCTGCCATTTTTGGATCTTTTGCATCGAAATCTCCATTTATTTGGGATATCGCAAGGTTTGAATCCCCACGCACCTCGAGGAGTTGGATGCCCATGGAAATAGCCATTCGGAGACCATGCAATAGTGCATCATATTCAGCCGTGTTGTTGGAGTCTGTATACATGATTTGTAACACGTAACGGCTGTGTCCCCTGTGGGGGATGTTAGGATCACACTAGCCCCCAATATGGCTAACATTTTAGAGTCGTCGAAGTACATTACCCAGTTGGAGTATGTGTTGTACTTCTTGGGGAGTACAGTTTCTGTCCAGTCGGCGACAAAGTCGGCCAACACCTATGATTTAATAGGTCGGCATGGCTTGTGTGTTATTTCAAATGGTAAGAGCTCGATGGCCCATTTGGTGATGCGGCCGGTGGCGTCCCGATTGTTTATGATGTCATTGAGTGGTACTTCGGAAGCCACCGTGATCGAACACTCTTGAAAGTAGTGCCACAACTTCCGGGATGCCATGAAGACCGCATATGCTATCTTTTGATAATGTGGGTATCGAGATTTGCACGGTGTTAGAACCACCGATACATAGTACACCGGTTTCTAGAGTGGGAATTTATGTCCCTCTTCCTGTCATTCAACGACGAGCACCGCACTTACTACCTGATGAGTCGTAGATATGTAGAGCAACATAGGTTCTCCAACACTTGGTGTGTTAAGGATTGGGTTGCTTGCTAACAAAGTTTTTATTTCTTCCAATCCGGCTGTAGCCACGTCCATCCACTCGAAGTGGTCGGTGTGTCAGAGGAGTCGATAAAGTGGTAGCGCCTTCTCCCCTAATCTGGAGATAAAGAGGCTCAAGGCTGCCATGCACCCGACTAGTTTTTGGACTTGCTTTAAGTCTATTGGTGTTGCCAATTGTGACAAGGCTCAGATTTTTGCCGGGTTCGCTTCAATTCCTCTATTGGAAACGATGAACCCGAGTAGTTTTCCGGCTGGAACACCGAAGACACATTTTTTCGGATTGAGCCGTATGTCATATGTTCGGAGGTTGTTGAATGTGATTCCCAGTTCGTCCACCAATGATTTGACGTGTTTAGTCTTGATGACAACATCATCGACGTATGCCTCCACTGTCTTGACGATTTGCTTTTCAAAACTTGTTTGAATCATGCGTTGGTAAATGGCTCTGGTGTTTTTGAGCTCGAAAGGCATAGTGTTGCAGGAGAAAGGCCCATAGAGGGTAATGATTGCTGTTGCAGCTTGGTCGAACTCCTTCATCTTGATTTGATGGTATCCATAGTATGCGTCAGACAATGTGAGTCGTGTCCTACGGTCGCATCAATTATTTGGTCAATGCGGGGTAGTGGGAAGGGGTCCGTGGGGCAAGCCTTATTGAGGTCCTTAAAATCGACACAGAGGCACCAGGATTTATCTTTCTTTGGCACCATGACCAGATTTGCCAGCCAGTCTTGGTGTTTGATCTCCCTCGTGAACCCGACTTCAAGTAGCTTGGCTAGCTCCTCCCCCATAGCTTGTCGTTTGGGTTCGGAAAATCATCGTAGCATTTGCGTGACTGGTTTGAACCCCTTTATTATGTTGAGGCTGTGTTCGGCCAGTCTGCGTGGGATTCCCGGCATATCCAAAGGGTGGCAGGCAAAGATGTCTCAATTCTCACGCAAGAACGCTCGTAAGGCGACGTCGACCGTCGAATCCAATTGTGCTCCAATGGAGGCTGTCTTGTTGGGATCCATCTGGTACACTTGAAATTTAACTATTTTGCCTGTTGGTTTGAAATAAGTGGACTTGGGCCTCTTATCAAGGATTACATCGTCTTTGTCCACTGTAGAATGCAGAGTGGTTAACTCTTCGGCCGCGAGGGCCTCGGATAGTCCCTCAAGGGCCAAAGATGTCATTTTGTTTTCGGCGCGGTGTACTATATCTGGATCACTGGTGATTGTGATAACTCCATTGGGCCCTGGCATTTTGAGCTTCATGTACCCGCAATGGGGTATAGATTGGAAGCGTTGCTACCTCTTGAGCACTACGTTGCTTTTCCCCGAAGAGGAAGGGATGATGCAGCAAAGTAGCGTAAGCATTTCCCTTAGTTTTTGAGAACCAAGGTATCAATCTAGTAGGAGGCTACATGCGAGTCCCTCATACCTGCACAAAACAAATAAATCCTTGCAACCAACGTGAATAGGGGTTGTCAATCCCTACACGGCCACTTACGAGAGTGAGATATGATAGATATGATAAGATAATATTTTTGGTATTTTTGTGATAAAGATGCAAAGTAAAGTAAAAGCAAAGTAAAAAGCAAAGGAAATAACTAAGTAGTGGGATATTAATATGATGAAGATAGACCAGGGGGGCCATAGGTTTCACTAGTGGCTTCTCTCGAGAGCATAAGTATTCTACGGTGGGTGAACAAATTATTGTTGAGCAATTGACAGAATTGAGCATAGTTATGAGAATATCTAGGTATGATCATGTATATAGGCATCACGTCCGAGACAAGTAGACCAACTCCTGCCTGCATCTACTACTATTACTCCACTCATCGACTGCTATCCAGCATGCATCTAGAGTATTAAGTTAAAAACAGAGTAACGCCTTAAGCAAGATGACATGATGTAGAGGGATAAACTCATGCAATATGATGAAAACCCCATCTTGTTATCCTCGATGGCAACAATACAATACGTGCCTTGCTGCCCCTACAGTCACTGGGAAAGGGCATCGCAAGATTGAACCCAAAGCTAAGCACTTCTCCCATTGCAAGAAAGATCAATCTAGTGGGCCAAACCAAACTGATAATTGGAAGAGACTTGCAAAGATAACCAATCATACATAAAAGAATTCAGAGAAGATTCAAATATTGTTCATAGATAGACTTGATCATAAACCCACAATTCATCGGTCTCAACAAACACACCGCAAAAAGAAGATTACATCGAATAGTTCTCCACAAGAGAGGGGGAGAACATTGTATTGAGATCCAAAAAGAGAGAAGAAGCCATCTAGCTACTAACTATGGACCCGTAGGTCTGAGGTAAACTACTCACACTTCACCGGAGGGGCTGTGGTCTTGATGTAGAAGCCCTTCGTGATCGATGCCCCCTCCGGCGGAGCTCCGGAACAGGCCCCAAGATGGGATCTCGTGGATACAGAAAGTTGCGGCGGTGGAATTAGGTTTTTGGCTATGTATTTGATCATTTGGGGGTACATAGGTATATATAGGAGGAAGAAGTACGTCAGTGGAGCAATAGGGGCCCACGAGGGTGGAGGGCGTGCCTGGGGGGGGGGGGGTAGGTGCGCCCCTACCTCGTGGCCTCCTCTTTTGTGTCTTGACGTAGGGTCCAAGTCTCCCGGGTCTTGTCGTTGAGAAAATCACGTTCCCGAAGGTTTCATTCCGTTTGGACTCCGTTTGATATTCCTTTTCTTCGAAACCCTAAAACAGGCAAAAAACAACAATTCTGGGTTGGGCCTCCGGTTAATAGGTTAGTCCCAAAAATAATATAAAAGTGGATAATAAAGCTCAATAATGTCCAAAACAGTAGATAATATAGCATGGAGCAATCAAAAATTATAGATACGTTGGAGACGTATCACTACAAAAAATACACTTCCGTGATGATACGTGTTTGTCACAGTAGGTCGCGTTTTTTGTCATGCATGTACATCCATGAAAAATTTATGACAGAATCAAGATAGTCATACCTCTGCTGTCATAGAAGTGTTCCATGACATTACCAAAATTATCATCACGGACGTGTCCACTTCCATGACGGTAAATTGCGCGTCACAGAAGTGCTTTCGTCAAGGGTGACCGACACGTGGCATCCACCGTAGTGGAACGCCGTTAAGCTATTGGGTCGGGTTTTGGATCCGATAACCCGTTAACAGCCCCGACCAATGGGAAATTTCCACGTGTAAAATTCTTATTGGCCGGACGAAACACGTGTCAGCTCGTCAGTGGGTCAGTTAGGCACCTATGATACGTCGACACGTGGCACGGCCCAACAAAGGCCCATTCATGTGAAAAGGCTGGCCCGTTTTGACTTGGTCAAAAGGTGGCGGGCTGGCCCATGGAAAGCCTGTTAACGGCCTGTTCGCATATAGCCCATTTACAGCCCGCTAACCCAAAGCCCATTACGCCCTATCCGAATTAGGCCCGGTAGCATCATCTGGGCCATCCAATATGATTCTAGCCCGTTTTCACTTCTGGCCAATGTATGGCCCATAACATCTTTCGGCCCATATGAGGCCCTATGTAACTCTTGGCCTATTAACGGTCTGTGGTGAAACTGGCCCGTAATGAACAGTGTATCACTTAACACCCATTAACGGCCCGTGGTGAAACTGGCCCATAATGAACAGTGTATCACTTTATACCCATTAACGGCCCGTTATTCCATTGGGTCGTTTCCAGCCCATGTTATCTTTCGGCCTTCTCAGAGCCCATTTATTCTTGGGCTCATTTCCAGCACTCGTTTACTTACGGCCCGTTACTGTTATTTTCTGCTTGTGGGCCAAATTCAGCCCGTGGTTACAGTCGGCCCGTTTGTGGTCTGTTAATATGTTGGGCCGTTTTCATAGCGTCATCAAATACGGCCTATTAACGATGGCCCATTACGGTCGGCCCATGAACGGACGGTTCCAACTCTAGCCCATTTACGGCCATAATGCGGCCTGTTATTGGCCCATGTTTGGCCAATCGATCATACGGCCCGTATAAGGCCCATTGATGATATGGCCCGTAGAAGGCCCATTGTTTCTACGGCCCGTAGAAGGCCTACTGTTTCTACGGCCTGTAGAAGGCCCACTATTTCTACGGCCCGTAGGAGGCCCAGTGTCACTACAGTAAATATTAGCCCATGGTTATTGTGGCCTAGTTTTAAAATAGGTTATTGTAGCCACTAGTTAACCGCAGAAAAAGAACTACAATGACTACAAGCAAACAAATAAACAAGACAACAAGGAAATAAATAAGCAAGCAACTAATGCTAGGCTATCACGACTATTACACATATTACATACACTGGGCATCAAAGTTCGCCACCAGTGCAAATATAGGGAACAAAGCAGCATATCATATACACTGGTCGTCAAAATTGGCCACCAGTGCAAATAAACGCGGCAGCAAAACAAGAGCATAACTGAAACAACTTCAGAAGAGCTCAAGAAACGTTATCCTAGGTATCCACCATGCTGGCAATAAGCTTAGCGAGCTGATTAGCTTTGTCCTGTTTGGCGCTAAAATCCACCAACGCTTGCTGTTGCACCAAAAAGTATGCATCTAAATGCTCCAGGGACTTCCACAGTCCTTCCGCTTCTTGTCGCAGCACAGCTGATCGATGTCTTTCAGCTTGTAGTTGAGACTCAAGAAACCGAACTGATTCAGACAGTGAGTTTGAATAGCTTGTGCAAGCGGTAGTGGCCAGTAACTCCAACACTAAAACAAGACAGGATGTGTCACTATCCGGAACCTTATCTGCATTACTTCCTTTACCGTTGCTTAATAAGGCACTCTTCCCCAATATTCTGTCAGCATTCTAAAAGAAGAAACAAGCAGACACATAACAAGTTTAGCATGTACTCGTATATGAAACTCATTTCGGTGAACCAGTTCATTAGTAAGGTGGACAGGAATAAACTACCAAGTCTTCTATTACCAAGTACTAGTACATAATAAAAACATCAAACAAACATATATCTATGTCCTATGGTAGCAATGTAATCTTAAATTAGAACAGTTGTTCTTCAGGTTTAGGCACTTGTTCTACATGAACAGAGTACAGTAAGACGCAAGAATATGATACTTAAAAATAGAAAATGAGCTCATAGACCTTACCGCATTCTTGGCTCGGGACCAGTACAGAACAAGGCGTTCCCAGTCATCGTCCAGTAAATGTGTCTCAGGAGAACGTAAGGGAATTTGATGAGTTTCTTTGCCGGTGAAGTACGGTTTCTTTAGGTTATTCCGATACTGCCACCAAGCATTCTTGAAGATAGCAGAGGTATTAGCTCAGGTTACCTCATCCTGAGTTTCCAAATCGGTCCTTGTCTATAGAGAAAAATGGGAAAATTTACTGTATTATAACCATCATGGAGGTAGGATGTATGGGACGAAGCAAAGTAATTGCCATGAATAACATTACTTACACATAACTCCTGGACAAACACCTGCAACTGGCATTTTCCTTCATCTTCAGTATAATATTTCCAAGATGGGAAGATACACACATACGATTTAACAACATCAAATGCGATAGATGCTAAACTACGATTAGCTGGTTGTGCTTCCTCCACAGGAATAGGTGTACTAACTGGTGGAGTTGGGGTTCGCCGTGATAGTACTGGCCCTTTGGGCATTGGAGCTGCCTTACTAACTGCTCTTGTTTGGGATCTCTGTGGTGGAGATGGTGCTATGTCAACAAGAACTGGGTTACTATCGGCTGGGGTTGGGGTTAGATTGGGTGAAGCTGGTACTCTGTCCATCGTAGTAGGGGTACAATCTGCGAGAGTTTGGGTTATGTGTGGTAGGGCTGGTTCTTGTGCATGTACAACCGGGGTGCTATCTCCACCAAGAGGTAGCACTGTTTTAATTGAATACCGTGTTTTTAGTCCACTAGAGATGGCTGATAAACATGAAACATAGTTGAATGTACAGACATTGTATGAGAGACAAATGCAATAGATAGTGTGGAAAAAAGAGGGCATGAAATAGTTGACATGTATATTGTTTAACTAAAACGGATAGCATGACATAATTTCACATATATGATGTCTATCTAAACTGGATAGCATAGCATAACATAATTCAAAGATATGATGAATAACTAAACAGGATCGCATGACATAATTCACCTACATGTTATCTAAGTAATCAGGATCGCATCATTTAATTCACATATGTGATTTATATGCTAAACAGAGGGCATTCGATATGATGTCTGAACTAAGAACATGGTGTTGAATATTGTGTATATGATGTCTAAACTATGCAATACAAGACACCGTATGCATGATATGAGTAGTATAACCATGCCAAGTTAGAGCATACACTTCAGTGGGGGAATAAGACTGGTCATCTGTCTCTGAATCCATCTCTAAGGAGCTATCGGGACCCAACAACAGATCTGCTTCGACAGGTAGCACTGTCTACTCTGAAGGCCTTGTTTTCACTCCAGATTTTTCCATCTCCCACCCAAATGGCTGATTGACAGGAAGAGTAGTTTAATGTACAAACATTGTCGACAAATGGAAATGTAATGAAGAAAAGGATGGGCAATATATCATTCAAATATATGATGTCTGGTTAAACAGGATGGCATTGCACATTTCACATATATTATGGCTGGCTAAAAGACATGAGACTGCATAATTCGCATATATGATATAGAAACTAAACAGGAGGCATTACAGAACATGTCTAAACTAAGCATATGACATATATGATGTCAAAAGTAGGCACTGCAAGGCAACATATGCATGATATGACTAACATCGTCATGCCAAGGTAGAGCAAACACCTTGGGGGGTAAATAGGAGCGGTCAGCGGCGTCCGAATATTCCTCAGAACAGATATCTTCCTCTGGATTACAATCTGGAGAGGGGTGGGGAGGGTTTGCCATTGAACCCACCATGGAGCGATGTCTGCATGACATTGTATTGCCGCGCAAAACTCTTCTCTTTTTCTCTACATGTTCAGCATGACTGTGTACAATATCTGACATGCATACGAAAAAAATATGGTGAGATTATGTAAGGGGAGCATGCAGAAATTTAGAGTGATGGTAACAACCAGTGGATCGATGTTTTTCCGTTGAACCAAAATAGCCCTAATGGATCGACGTGAATGTATAGTAATAAGTGATGCAACAAGTGTACAACCTCTTTGCCCTAGCCGTGTCGACCTCAGCATCATTGGGTTGGTCGCTGAAGCAGTTGAGGCAGAGGTGGCTGTCGGAGGCGTGGAGGAAGATCTGAGGAATCTGTAGACGGTGTCCAGGGCACTGCTCTGTTGTGATGGATCGTTCTGTCGTTGGAGCAGCTTCGGTGAGCCGTAAGACGTCAAGGCTGAAGCAGCACAAGACAGACATCGTCAATCTCAAGTGGGGTTCTAATAGCATCTCCAATAGATGATGTAAAATCGATGTAAAATTAACATCACCAAGAACCACGTGACTACAACAGATGAGGTAAAACTATTGACTCTGAACTTAACTATCGAAACTGAAATTTACTGTGGAATCTGAATGCTACTGTCTAAACTGAACGCAATGGTAGCAGAGAGGCACTTGACACGTAGTTTAGGGAGGGCCTGCAGTTCATCTTCAACCTGCACCCCCCTAAGCCGCCAGCCACCACCGGTCGAACCGCCGGCCCTAGCGCTGCCTCGCCGCCCCAAAACAACTCGCCACCGCCGCCCCGGCCAGCCCTCTAGACCCCCGCCCCCACCCTGAACCCTAAGATAGATAGTGGGGTACCTCTCCGGCGAGCCCCCGACCCCGCTGCGGGTGGTTCTTCCTTAAATCCGGCGAGCCCCCCCAACCCCTAAAAATTGACTAACCCAAAAGTCGATTCAGTCGACTGAAGTGTGGCTTAATCGGAGCAGAGCAGCAGCACGAGCGAGGGGGAGAGCAGCAGCAGCAGCTGGGCGAGCGAGCGATCGAGCGAGAGCCGGAGCAGCAGCAGATCCGGCTGGTATGGATGCTGCCGCCGAAGGGGCCTCGCACTGGGGAGAGTCGCCATGGAGCTGTTGCCCGTGGTGCCGTCTTCAAGGTAGCCGCTCCATGGGGGTGCGGGATGGAGCACCGTCGGCGCCGGGAGGTCGAGTTAAGGAGAAGGTGCGATGCAATGAGTGTACAACCTCTTTGGTGGCGCCGAGTAGGCCTCGGCTTCGTCCGAGGAGTCGGTGAGGATGATGTGGTTTCGGTGGAGCAGGTTAAGGCGTCGCTGTGGGGATGGAGCTACCGTGATAGACGAGGCGATCGTCGGAGCAACTTCTTGGAGGTGGAGGACGGGGCGGCTGAACCGGCGGGACGACAAGATGGACGACGGATCCTCATCCGGGGAGGTGGACGAGGGACATCGAGCTGTTGTGGTGGACGACGTCGTCGGGGAAGAGGCTCCGGCTGGGCAGCGGTGACGTGGCGGACGGAGGTGGGTGGGGTTTCGCGGCTGGAGTGGAGAGGTTATGGCGGCCTGGGATTTCGAATGGCGTAAAGGGGGCGATGGGAGGGGGTGAAGCATGACTTAGGAACGCGCTTGTCCAAAATGTGTGTTACAAAAGTACCCCCCACCGATTTGAACTAGCGGCCCTTACGGCTCGGGGTTAGAAGGGGGATTTCGTGTGTCGGGATTTGGCAGCTGGAGGGAGTTTTCGCGCGCGTTGTAATTTCGGGATAGCAAGGCGCGGGTTGTGAAGGCGCCAGTTTTGGGAGCACAATATCTGAATTTTCGGGGTATAACAAGACGCGGGTTGAATTTTAGGGACAAGCCTAACGTGTATTAATATTGTACTTGTACGTACCAAATCAATTCGCACTTCCCTCAACCAAAAAGAAAACAAAAAAAATAAAACTATTCACACCACACAAAGAGAGAGTCTTGCCCCGTTTTACTATACAAATGCTATTCAAAGCTACTCCCTCCTTCCATCTATATAGGGCCTAATGCATTTTTCGATGCTAACTTTGACCAAATATTAGAGCAATGATATATGACATGCAACTTACACAAAGCACACCGTTAAATTCGTTTGTGAAAGGTTCTTTCAATGATATAATTTTCACATTGTGCATGTCATGTACTATTAATCTTGTCAATAGTCAAAGGCGGTCTTAAAAATCTCATTACGCCCTATATAGATGGAAGGAGGGAGTATGAATCCATGTTATGTCCGATTAAATTTTTTCGCTTGCTGTATAATGCATGTAACCTACTCATACCAACATTTTAGTGCATTCCAAATGTCTATACTACCGCTGCAATTTGAACTAAATTTGAATTCGTTTCTCTATTTCAATAAGAATCTACAATCATGATTGTTGCCAACTTCAACCATCATAGTTTCCTTGCTATCCGCCAGATATAAATCAGACGGCCTATAATGCAGGATGGCAGGCACACCATCATCAACAACTCCGTTTTTATAAGAGTAGAGATAAAATATATTAAATGTGGTATACCATGTTCATAACCACACCATGCGTATCGCCGTTATATATATTCACACATCCGTCGGTTTGAAACACTATGATAAATTCTTAAAATATCCGAATTTGCTTTTTACAATGAAGTATATATGATCTCTATTCGTCTTTTACACCCACACAACCCTCTTATCTTTGTAGCTAGCGTTAACTTTCTCTTGTGCATGCACACGCACGCATCCCTCTCACCCTCCCTCAGCATTCCCTAGCTCCATCGCGCAAATTCGTCTTTTCACTTTAGGTCGTTCACCCATAGTGTGTTTATGCCCCCCAGCTCCTTCATTACGGTACACATCGATCGATATGCCTCTCTAGCCAGGTGTGCCTAGCACAAACACAAGCTTCCCCTCTTCTCTTGTCACCGTCCATACCTCACTCCCACCACTCTTTTCATCGTTCTCGTACTCGCACACTCCTCCCCCTCGATATAGTATGCCTCTCGTACCACCTCCTACATGCATCCCTCTCTCTTTATCCTTCTCCTCGTGCCTCATTTGTTCTAACACACACATGCATGTATACCGATCGATCTCCCAACATATACCTAGATCGACTTTAACTACCCCCCATCGATCGACGTACCTCACAAGTTATGTCTCTCCTTTCTCTAACAAAGGGCGATTGATCTTCCTATGTAGTTATGTCTGCTTACCACAGCCACATCGTCCCCCCTCATCATTCATGCATGCCTCCTGACCCATCTCTCACACGCACGTGCACAGACAACAAGCAGCCATCTCCTCTCTTATTGATATTGCGGGCGTGCCCTCCGTTTGTCTAGCAAGCCTATCCCACCATTTGTTAGAAGCAACTCCACTACCACCCCCTCCATCACTCTTGCTCCGTCTCTCTCCCAACCTTATTCATCTCCTGCACATATGCATGGATGTCGATTGATCTCCCTTAATACATGAGGCGGATCGATCTCCTTAATACATGAGGTAGGCCTCTCTCCTCCTCCACACATATACCAGTCATTGTACCTCTATAGTTAATTGGGCCTCCCTCTTCCCCCACCACACACCGATAGTCGAGCGCTGCAGGTAGGCATCCATGCCACAGAGACAAACTGCACATGTCCCATCTCACGTTCCAGTAGTCCAGCCACTCCATATCTTTGACGTGGGCACACACAAATTCGATGGCACTCTTTATCGATCGCGTGCACGCACACACACACACACATCATCCCTCTCTTCGATTCTATGGACACCTCAAGCCGATGATACCTCCACTCTCTTCTCGTGGATCGCCCCCTCTATATATATGTTATATCCAGGACTCTATTTCACACACATTGCATATGTTA
>NC_041382.1:145144020-145154301 GCF_002162155.2 Triticum dicoccoides | reverse complement strand
TATCTCTCTAGGTTTGTATCTCTCTCACACAACCCCACATAGGTGGTGTACATATACAAGAAGAGAATAGGTGCACCGTGCATGTACTCATGCTTCGTGCCCAGCCACACCCGCGCGGGTACACGGTGGAGCTCATTTCTCCGCAGAAGCTGAATTTGTTTTTGAAACATCAGGTGGCCAGAGACTCAAAAACTTATTTGCCCATTAGTGACTTGTCAGGGCGGTGGATTTTAGTTTGTACGATAATGCTGCATCCACCTAAAGTAACGAAATTTCTTACGTAAACTTCCTAGTAATTCCCTCTTCGTAGGTGCAGCATTACTCCTAACATTTGTAACATCAATTTGAAACTTGTAATATTGCCGTGTCCTATTCCTGCGTTTTCAAAATCCCGCGAATCAAACAGGTCCTGAGTTGGTGATGATGTTGTGCCTCCCATCTTTCACCAATAGCCGTTGGATCTAGATCTGACGCATACAAACCAAGCTTCTCCATTTTTGCAAAAAGATGCCCAAACGTGTTCCCTATTTAGAAACAACTCCTTGTCTCTCACAATCAGCCTCATCTCCTCCCCACCACATCTAGGAGTAGAAGGCCATGGAAAAATCTAGCGCCATGGCCGCTGTCGGAGCCGTCCACCCCCAATCTTGGTGTTTCATGCAATGCACGGGCATCTACGCATGGGAAATTATGTCGAACAGGGCTAGTTGTAAGCAGGCTAGCTCTACAGCCATGATGATAGTGACTGCAGACGGTGAGGCTGACTATGGTATGTCGAACACGCGCCTATACTCAGGTGTCATCTCCGGCGCAGGGTCTTGTCACTTCACTGTGAGGAGCAGCACGTAATAATTTGACCAACGGGTAGTACAGTGCTAGTACTCCTACTACTACATTGGTAGTACTACTACTAGTACTATTAGCACCACCGTCTGGATTTAGGAGTACTACCACGTCCATCTGGATTTTAGTATTTGACTAGCAATATCTAGTAATGCATGTCACCAAAAATGTACTACTCCCTTTGTAAATAAATACATGGTGTTTTATTCCTATCGGCGAGAGAACTTAATGTTTTTTGCTACTCCTAACTAGAGTACTAACAGGATTACATGCAATGAACTAAACACTGCATGTCATGTTTGGTAGTCTCAAGTCATTGAAAGCATGCACGACCCACATCTCTCATTGGTTGATATGTCACGAAATAAGAAACAAGAGGGAGTTAATGCACCGTGCGTAAGTATTTTGGGATTATTTGGTTTTCGTAAGGTGACTTACACAACATTTTTGTTTACATGCATTAACATTTTATTAGTTAAATCAAAGGTCAAAACTTGGCGCAAAATGCAAAGGGGACCAATAAACCAGTAAACATCAAACTTCTCTCGTTTGGCCCCAACTAGAGGTCCGGTGAGATGACTATACTGCACCGGCATGGAGGGGGACAGAACTTCATTGACTTACGGAAACTGCCTTTGGGTGAATGACACGTGGCCCCAGGGGGTGGCTGACCCACCTATCATACAGCCAAAGGCAGGTGCAGTAGAGGGCTGAGGAGTAGTATGAAACCCTACGCACCTACGCATGCTAACCAGGGCTGAGTGATCACTCGAATCGCAAGATCAGTTGACTAGAAGCTATGCTAGACCCATGGAGGCGATGAGCGTGAGCATCAGCCGACTGTGCCAGATGGTCCACGACGCCGGCCTGCGGCCGGACACCGAGGAACGTCTCCAGGTAGTATTGCTTGAGGCCGCCAGTGCGAGGGGCCGCTTGGACGATAGCTTCATCTCCTTGTTCGACGAGGTCCTCGTCGGTTTCCTCGACAAGTTCACCGTCGTCAAGAAGCTTGCGGACGACTTTGACGTAAGCCTCCAGCCGACGCGCCCAGGCTCTGCGATGCCCGCCACACTCAACGGCCACTATGGTAACAACCTCTTCGATGCACTGGTGGCCCTGCGACTGCCCGCCGTCGCACCGGAGAATGTCCACCTCGAGGTCGCGCTCGCCGCGCAGCACCTGGCGCAGCAAGACGCCATCGACATAATCATCCACGTCTACGCGGAAATCATCCACAAGTACTACTACATGCAAGAGGAGGACGATAGGACGCCGGCCTTCTTGGAGCGCAGGCAACCTTGGACGGCACTGTTTAGAAGCACGTTGAGCTCGCCGCCAACGCCGCTGCTCCTCACACGTCGGTTGGTGACCCGGCGCACTAGAGCGTGAGGATGTCGTTGAATGATGATGGATCCGTATGTCTTTTTATCTTTCCGTCATATACATGTAGTAGTATATGATACTACAGTAATTAGCTTACCTTTCACATCAAATTCATAATTTTCGTACGTACTCCATGCATGAACGGCGCCAGAACCAAACTTCTCATTACTCTAGGCAAAATCATTATTTTCTATCTATCGGTCGTGCCATGGAGCAGAACCAAATTTTACAAGTTATGAGTTCAAAAGGAAAAGCCTGCCATGTTCGCGTCGCACCCCCACACGGTTGGTCCGGCACGCCGCTCAAGCAGGAATGCGTGCGGTGTTGCATTTTCACTTACAAGTGGGACCGCAGTTGAGCAAACCGACTATCGACAAACCCCTACCCCGCCCATCACGTGATGGCTGAGAAAACAGGAGGGAGAAGAGATGGTTGTAGCACGGACTCCAAGAAAATTGGTGTCCGATGGGACTCGTGTGGGTGGCGTGTGCCGTACTGCTAGACGTGAATGCTAGCTATGGCCCATGCCACCCCACTATATCGAGCCTATATCGAGGTTCGTGGAACAAATTTCCTGCAGTCCGTGCTCAGCCCTCCTCTATCTCTCTTCTCAGCCAGCCAGCGAACGCGCGGAGCCCATCATCTGTTTGCTCACATGCGGACCCACATGTTAGTGAAAACGCAAGAGGACCCACTGAACCTGTACATCTTTCACCTCGACATGCTGGTGATGAAAAAAAAAACCAATAAAGATCTTCGGTGGCCGCTTTTGGAGTTACTCAAGAGTAGTAAGATTCTATTTACAGTTTAACCCAAGATGCACATCTCGTGGCTTCAACTACCACTCTATTTTCTTTCATGACACGACCTGGATGCTGGATGTCCCACGTGTCAGCAAAAGGAGGAAGAACCTGACCAAATCTTCGGTTCTGCTCTCGGATTAGACTAGTTGTGCTAACTTAAAAAATTTATTGTATACTCCCTCCGTTCCAAAATTGACTTCCATTTTTCCAAAAATGGATGTACCTATACTAAGACATGTCTAGATACATATATATTTTGACAAATAGAAGGCATGTATTGTGCAACGGAGGGAGTAGAATGGATGCAAGTTTTTGTATTGGGAAGAAGAGTACATCCATATATTGATAGAGCGCAATTTAGTATATGTTCTATCACTTTTAGCTAGCACAGGCGCAAGATCGAGCCTCCGCAGATCAACAATGAATGCATCGAGAAGGCACTAATCCAACTTACAGGAGTAGTAAAATGTATTCTTGTGGTTCTTGTTTTCTTTGGTCTTGCTTTTCTAGTCAAATTATCGTTGGAGTTCGTGCAAAATGGAGGTGTGTTTGGGGTCGTGCGTTGGAGTTGGCCTTACAAGTGGGACCGCAGTTAAGGAAACCGACTATCGGCAAACCCCCACCTCGCCCGCCGCGCGATGGCAGAAGTTAGAGAAATGGCGAGGTTGAAGATATTGCTCTAGCACAGACTCCAAGAAATAATATGGTGTTAGATGGATGTCGTGGTGGTGGCGTGTGCCGTACTCCTGGACATGCATGCTTGTTCTGGCCCATGCCACCCTACTACTCCTACTACTTACTCCTACTATATAGTACTAGTATCGAGGATTCGAGGTGCTGGTTATGTACAGCGAACACATTAACATATGGCTACAGTAAAAACACCCGCCCGACGCGCGAAGCATGTGAAGCTAGTACAAATTTAGAGAAGCGACTCGAAAGCCATTCATAAATTTAGTAAGTTTATCACACGCATATCATTTTATTACATACAGCAGGTCATCAACCCACATCGACAACGAGGATACATTATAAATACTAAAGTTTTCCCCACACAACAAATAACAAGCCATGAAATGAACTTCAACTCAACCATTTCGCGACATTGGAAACGCTTGCTTTGAACCACAAGTGATTCTCTGGGACGGGCCATCCGTTGTCGACCTGGAGACCAACGCAGGACTCATCATCCAGGCTGAAGCGGCCTACTATATCAGTACCAGGGTAGGGAACCACCCAAATGTCCGAGGTATAGACACAGTTGCTTCTCATAAATGTGTCAACAGCAGTTGGATCACCTTTCACCATCATCAGATAGTTTTGTCCAAGGAAGAGCGAGTTTTCTCCAAGACTATCAATTCTGTGCCAGGGAGAAGGAGTTGGCGCTAGCACACTAGTATCCATCCCGAATACCATGCAACGGTTGTTGGAATAGGTCCGGAGATTGCGACCATGGGAGACTACACCTGCTTCCTTAGCAGTAACATCATCAGTGGGCTGTATACACACAAGAAGAGGTGATCCATTAGAATTAGTTGCCAGGCGCCACAAAGTATATGGGCGCTGCTCATCCTCATGCTCGTGATCATCACCATCGTCATCTCCCCCTTGGTTATAAAAATTTTCAAGTATAGGTGGTGGGATGTTCACAGGACCTTGGAAACACAAGAAGAAGTTTAATTAGTAAAGGGAAACTTGCTAACCCGCATGCATGTGGATGAAACAATTATAATTACGGTGGAAGACAAACGTACCGAAACTACTAGGATGCCATGCAAAAACAGTGCCACGAGTGGTGGCAGCAAACACAAGGCCCTCGTATTGAATTGCATCACAGTACTCATCCGTGTACAGAAACTGATTTTTGAGCAATATCCATCGAGTCGAACCATGAAGGATGGCAACAAGCTTGTCGAAGATAGCAACAACTTGATAGTTGTTGTAATTCCAAGAGCGGTTGGGAACTCGACAAATTTCTATCTTCCATAGAAGACAGTCACCATGATCGTATTTGAACGTGCGTACATTACCGGTGTGCTCAACCTCTGGGCAGTGTGCTGAGATTTTTGGAAGTGGAACCCGGTCACGAGTGTAGACATTCACAAGTTCCCAATCGCAGTTGGACCCAATGTAAACAACCCAATCTCCATTTGCGCCTGCCCAAGCCTTGCCCTCAAGCGATGGCATCTTAACATCACATGTATCATTATCAAGCGGTAACAACTGGCACAGGGTGAGGCCTCCGTCGTGCCGGCGCCAGTCATCAGGGTCACGGCGAAGAAGATAGGGGAGATCAAACCGCTCCTTGACTCTTGGGTTCTTTGAAATGATGTTATTAGTTGAGTCGAGAGTGGGCTTGAACGAACTTGCCATGCTAGCCGAGGTGATGACGTCGCACTGATCAATGAGTACCTCCACCACGTCATCTTTCAGATCGGGGCAAGAATAATGGAGTCGTTTCCGACCTGTTCCCTCCATGGAGAAGACGGTCGAACAATGGCAGAAGAAAGGGTGAAGGGCTGAAGGAAAATGGAGGAGTGAGAGGAAGGGCGTGAGACAGCAGTTCCAAATCAAGAGGGAGAGGCGAAGAGTCGGTGGACGGTTGCGAGTTTGCCACGGTTCACGAAGAGGCGCCCCGGCCTACACGTCCGTTCGAAAATACTACTACTACTCGCCGTCGTCTCACTGATATGTTGTAACGGGACCACATGTCAACAAAACATGGTGTGTAATTTCTTGTGCAAAATGCGATCTGGCCGTGTTGGCCCGAGGTGCCGCATTAGTTATCGACCTTTATTTTTTTAATGGCGTGCCGATCAGTTTTGAAGCATGACTACTAGTACTGTACATGGAGAGGATGATAGCAGGGACCTGCCAAGGTCATGGCAATACGCAAGCAAGTGCCTCCTTATCTCAAGCCAATAAAAAATGGCTCCTCCTAGTGGATTTCTGACATCTGGGTCCCATGCCATTGTCAACGTAGTCAATAAACGAGAGAATTGCACAATGAGCGGCGGACACCAGGGACCCAGCAGCTCGCCCAGTTATTTTTGTTTTGGGTTAATTTGATAAATGCCACTCCAAATCTGGTGTATTCGAGAAATGCCACTGCAATTTCTAAACTTTGAAAAATGCCATTTCATGCCATTTCTAGTGGCATTTTTCGAAGTCTGGAGTGGCGTTTTTCAAAGTTTGCAAACTGCATTGGCGTTTTTCAAAGTTTGCAAAAATTGTAGTGGCATTTTTCAAAGTTTGGAAATTGCAGTGGCATTTTTATGAATCGCCATAATTGGAGTGGCATTTATCTAATTTTTTTAGACGGAAGCAGGGTGCCAACTGGGCTGTGCGGGACACTCTGGCCTATCTAGACAACCTTTTATTTTATGTTTACCACAGACCAGCCCAGTAGTTTTTTTTCTTTCTGAAAATGGCTAGCCCAGTTCTTTTGTGATTTGTCAAGTAAGTCACTTTATCAGGCCTGTTGGGCTGAAATCTTTCAAGACGAGGAGAGCTTCATTCGGCTGGCCGAGAAAATGACCTATCAGTAATGAGAAATGGGTTGTACATTTTTAAAACACATCAAACCGGCAATTATTTTCAAATATCTTTTTTTCATTTCGAGATTTTAAATTGCATTGATTTTTATGCATGGACAATTTATTGGATTTTATATTGATATACATTTATTTTTAAAATCAGTCTGAATGTGACTCGAAATTTCGGGATTAAAAACAGTTCAGACCGCACCGACATATGCAAAATTTCATATAATTTTTTAATTGTGGACACAATATGGGCTGTAATGCTAACATAAAGAATATGGGCTCCAAAGAAACCCGTAAGAATTAGCAAATGGGCTGTCAATTATTTGAAATAATGGCAGATGGGATGTATGTTGTTTTCCACAGATTTGAGGCTTTGCACAGATCGCATGTATACTGTTGGATGTCCATCCAACGGACGTCGTGCTTCTTCAATCTCTGCTCTTCCTGCTCCAGCCGCTCAAACAAGCGCCGGCGGGACTGCCTGCTCCCTCCTCCCCGCGACCGGCTGTGCTGACGCACAGGCCTCACCGCCCCACCGTACTCCCATCGCTGGCCTAGCCATCCCTCTACTCACCCACACCTGCTGTTATTCTCCAGCGATGACAGAAGAACCAGTAAACCCTCGTACAGTCATACTCCCCTCTGCGTGGGAAACAAAAACAACGGCCGAGTCTTCCCTGCCTCCGTGTCGTTCCCTTCCTAGGCCTCGCCGTCGTCCACCACCCTGATGCTCTTGGCGTGGCGTGGTCAGCGTGGTCAATGACCGACATCCCTGTTCAAGAATTCATCCGATTAACCAGTTAACTTGCCGATTAATCCATACTCATAGGGTCACTGAGTAGCTGATAAACTGACAAATCGTCCGATTAATTGATTAGATGGCCGATTAACTTGTTGATTAGCCGATTAATCCCCTACTCGCCAGCCAACCGAGCAGCTACCAGTTAATGATTTCCTCAACAATGACCGACATGCATCTGAAGTGGACTGTACGTGGAGAGGCTGACAGCTGGGTCCACGGCCGCACGTAAAGAAATGCCTCCTTATTACATGCAAAATAATGATTTCCTTCACCTGACATCTGGGACCCACCGAAACGGCCTCTGTATTTCGCGAAAAAAACGTTACCGCCGCTGACAGCTCGGACCCACCAGCTATATCTTCGCACGCAAGGAAGTGCCTCCTTATTACGCACAAAAAAATGAATACTCCCCCTGCTAGCTGGGACCCAGTATAGTGGTCCTACTAAGTTGACGGGGACAAAGGGCTTTGTCAACTTAGTCAGGATGCACGATTCAAGCTCGGCTGGTCGTACGATGTCCATCCAACGGCCGTAGTCCTTCTTCAACCTCTGGTCTTCTTGCTCCAGCCGCCCAAAGCAGCGCCGGTCGTGTCGCCTACTCCTGCCTCCCGTGGCCGGCTGTGCTGCCGCGGAGGCCTCACCGCCCCCATACTACTCCCACCGCTGGCCAGGCCATCCCTCCACTCCACTCACCCACACCCCCTGTTATTCTGCGGCGACGACAGCATAGCCGAACCAGTGAACCCTCGTACTCCTCTCCGCGTGGGCATCCACTGCCGCGTCTTCCCTGGCTCCGCGTCGTCCCCTTACTAGGCCTCACCGTCGTCCACCGCCGTGGTGTTGTCCGCACGGCATGGTCAATGTGGTCAAGGACCGAATTCCATCAGAAGAATACTGTACGTGGAGAGGCTGACAGCTGGGTCCACGGCAGCCACAAGGAAGTGCCTCCTTATTACGCGGAAAATAATTTTTCCTCCACCTGACAGCAGGGACCCACCGGACGCCCACCAATATATCGCGAAAAAAACGTTTTCCCCTGACTGCTGGGACCCACCCGACGGGCCACCGTATTTCGCGAAAAAAATGTTCCCCCTGCTGTCAGCTCGGACCCACCGGAAGTGCTTCCTTATTACGCACAAAAAAATGAATACCCCTTGCTAGCTGGGACCCACCTTGATGGGAGGCTGACTTGTGGGCCTACTAAGTTGATGGGGACGGAGGGCTTTGTCAACTTAGTCAATATGCACGATTCTAGCTCCAGTGACCATACAATGTCCATCCAACGACCGTAGTTCTTCTTCAACCTCTGGTCTTCTTGCTCCAGCCGCCCAAACCAGCGTCGGTCGTGCCTTGTGCTCCTGCCTCCTGTGGCCGGCTGCGACACGGCGGAGGCCTCGTCGCCCCCTACTACTCCCACCGCTGGCCAGGCCATCCCTCTACTCACCCACACCCCCTGTTATTCTGCGACGACGACAGCCTCACACCGCAGCGAACCAGTGAACCCTCGTACTCCTCTACGCGTGGGCATCCGCTGCCACGTCTTCCCCAGCTCCGCGTCGTCCCCTTCCTAGGCCTCACCGTCGTCCACCGCCCTGGTGCTCTCGGCGTGGCGTGGTCAACGTGGTCAAGGAACGGCTTCCATCGGACGTGGACTGTACGTGGAGAGGCTGACAGCTGGGTCCACGGCCGCAGCAAGGAAGTGCCTCCTTATTACGTGCAAAATAATTATTCCTCCACCTAACAGCGGGGACCCACCAGACGGGCCACCATATTTAGCGAAAAAAACGTTTGCCCCTAACTGTTGGGACCCACCAGCTACATCTTCGCATGCAAGGAAGTGCCTGACAGTCAGGACCCACCTGGTCGAAGCGTACGTAGCGTTGTCATTCTGGTCGCGAACGTGTATGTACATATATACTGGTGGATGTAGAGGCGCGCACGTGTCATAGTAGAGGCACGCACGTAGCATGTACACGTACGTACAGCGGCCAGGGTGCAAGAAAGAAAATATGGCCACGTATGTGTACATACGGGCGGGGTCTCGAACGCCTACTCGCGCATACGTACGGCCAGGGCTCGTGTACATGGCTGGGTCAGAACGGAGAAACAATGTCGTCGTCGTGTTCATGGGGAGGCAACAGAATGCGTCATGTTCATGGGGAGGCAACGGAATGCGTCGTGTTCATGGGGAGGCAATGGAATGCATGGTCGTGTTCATTGGGAGGGCTTGGACGGAACAGGCGATGGAGATGAGGCCTGGCGTACCGCAAAACAGAGGAAACGGCCTTGTGTTTGATCGGCCACGTTCAAAACGGGATCCTGTTCATCAGGAGGGGTCTGGCGTACCGCAAAACGGAGGAAACTGACCTCCTACGGTCAAAACGGGGGTCCTGTTGATCGGGAGGGTTGTGGCGTACCGCAAAACGGAGGAAATGGACTTGTGTTGGAGCGCTAAGGTCGAAACGGGGATCCTGTTCATCGGAAGGGGTGTGGGGTACCGCAAAATGGGACTCCATGGGATACTGTTCATCTCCATCGTCGACCCCCTCCAGCCTCCAGGAGCTACTGTTCATCCAGTGTCGACCTCCTCCAGCCTCCACCTGCGACTATTCATCCATGGGCTCTTGTTCATCCAGCCTCCACCGCGCGCTACTCCATCGGCTACTGTTCAACCAGCCCTCTCCACGGGCTCCTATTCAACTACCCCTCCACGGGCTACTGTTCATCCTGGCCTCCACCGTCTACTGTTCATCCTGCCCTCCACAGGGTGGTCCTGTTCATCCAGCCCTCCATGGGGTCCTGTTCATCTAGCCCCAACAGGCTCGATCGATCGGGGTCCTGTTCATCCAGAGGCAACACCATGGGGTCCTGTTCATCCACCCCCACCGGGAACTGTTCATCCAAA